>NW_011628070.1:204558-280478 GCF_000512975.1 Sesamum indicum | reverse complement strand
AGCGTAAAAATGGGCGTAGTTCGAATAGTAAAATATAATTTACCCTAAGCTTTTTATATTGTAATAGTAACCAAAAAATTCATCAAACTCTTAGAATTTAAAATTATACAAATAGATAATTTTGTTTTGGCCGGATGTAAATCATATGAAGGTTAAAACTGAAATATTAACAAAATTATGAGTGTGTTTTTGTTTTTTGGATATTATTTGAAGAACTTATAAGATACTTTAAAAACAAGATAGGTGAACTTAACCTGGTATACCACTTGGAACTTTTCTAATATTACCACATTATCATAAATCTCTAATGTATTTTCATTTACCACATGTATCTAGAATATAGTGTTCTAAACATCTTATAAAATGTTTCGATCATGTGCTTATAAGCTTAGCCAAACACCCTGTTATCCTTTTTCTATATATTTCGCATTAGTAAAATTTTTTGCTCGTGTAGGAGAGGTTGAAGAGGGAGCAAAAAGAGAAAGAACTAAATAAGAAAAAAAAAAAGCAGAAGCTAATATGTACATGATTTTAAAGGTAAACTATATTGACATTTCTTTTACATAGTTGTTGTTGTGGTTATTCTTGTTGTTACTTGTACTGTGTCGGGAAAATAGCATGTTTCGTCCAGTAAGTTAGTAATTTTAACCATTTAACATTCTACTATTCCTTAAATATCCATAATGTAATTAAAGTTTTACTATGTTGGGAAAATAATATTTATCGTATCGTAATTTAAGGTCTTTCTACTTTTTGTCCCACTGGTTATGGAATTCTCACTTTTGTCCCTGTAACTTATGAAAAGTAACACTTTTGGTCTCATTACACCTTTCTATTAGATATTTTAACGAAAACACGTGGTCGTTGGGCCTTTACACTTTTGGTCCCTTGGTTACATGACTCTCACTTTATTCTGAATTTAAAAATACAGCACTTTTGTTCACATGCACTGAACTATCACGTAGTTTTGTTCGTTAATTATCTAATAAAAATGTGTCATGAGACTAAAAGTGCTAAATTTTGAAAGTTAGTAACCAAATGTGATAGTCCCATAACCAATGGGACCAAAAGTGGACAGCTTCATTTTATGGGAAGAAAAATATTATTTTCCCATACTTGTACTATGTTCTTATTAGGTAAAATAGAAGATGATTGATAGGAAGAGATTGCCAGAGAATTTCTTGCACGAGTGTACTTCCAGCATTTCTGGATATGGGGAAAGCGCCAGAATAAAACTCATTATCCTAATCGGCCATTGACACTCCTAGAGGAGTCCTACACCATAAACATCTTATGCTTCTTAATTATATTTTTTATCACTTTTGCCACATCATTATGCGGTTTTTCATGATTGTGTTCACATTGGATTTTCTACTCCTATTGCATCTTCTATTTAGTTTCACATATATATTTTGACGTGCATAAAATCTTTTCCCTAGATAAAATTAATAACATAATTTTTATACACGTGATATGTATATGTGAAATAAAATAGAAGATGCAACGAGAATTATAATAGAAAATGTAGTTCGAGTCGTGTTGGGTAATATATAGCATTGGCTTTTTATTTTCTATTTTCTTTTGGGTAATTGTAAGGGTATAAGTTCGACAAAATTTTAAGATTGAAACTCAAGTTAAGGCTTGACATAACATGAAAAGGAAAAACTAAGTTCGAACTCAATGTTATTTATTAAGAAAATTTAAAATTTTGATTGGGAAGATAACTTTAAAACATTAATGTATTTAAGAATATTTATTAAACATATTACACAAACAAAAGAAAGAATTACCGATGTTTAATCGTAAAATATTGTATATATACATTTTTTTTAATCAAAAGTGGTTAATAAATTATGAAAGTATAATGGCAATTATAAATTATGAAATTGAATGTATAATAATATTTAAATATTTTTTACTAATCGGTTATTACAAAGTATAAAATTTTAAAAACTTCTTACATATGCCAATTATACAAAATAGATTTGTTTAGTTAGCAAAGATGTGTAAAGATACAAATTAATTAATGTAAATATTTAAACATAACTTGCTAATTTAATTATGTGTCATATGTTTGTAATGGTTGGACGTGAGAGTGGTATGATTACGTGATCATATAATTGATTGTTGTATGAAATTAATTCGGAAGCTATTATTGAGGAAGTAATTATTATAAAGAGTAGAATGATGATTTTGAATTGAAATGGAGTGTGCGTGTGTGTGTTCCTAGAATTCTAAGATTTGTCGTGTAACGCCCCCTACTCGCTACATCAAATTATCATTGTTCCATCCTCTCTTTAATTACAATTTGTGTTATAAGTAGTCTCTTCTTAACCTGTACAATAAATTCTCATTTATCAATATAATATATATATCACAAATGATAATAGATACTACGAAAAGTTTATATGTAACTCTGACTAAACGTCCTCATGTACATAACCTCAAGGAAAGTAGTACCACAACTTTAAACACCAACCGGATTAAAGACTATAATATTTCGCAATCCAAACAGCCAAAAACTCTGACTTCAGATGTCACGGGTGACCCACCTAATAAAGAAGACAACACCGCTAAAAGTCCAATGTGGCTAATCAGTGTGACTTATTCCCTGAAAAGTACGTGGCAAGGAATGAGCTGCCTACTCAATAAGTATAGCTGATCAGTCTATATATATATACACAGACAAAGATTGCATTTGAGGAGATATATTTTCACCGTTATAAAGGTTGTTTTGCTAGAAAAAATTTGTTTGACCTGCAATAAGTAATAAATCATTTGCAGATAAATAGAGTTTTCCATTCCAATATCTTTTACTAATATATAAGAAAATTCTATGAATTTTGACTAATAGAGGGATTAAATTATTGAATGAAAATAAAAGGTATTGTTACTAAATGTAATTTTTCAAACTACAGACAGTTTATGTATCATTACCTCAAATTTTAATGAACGATTGTATAATCATCCCATTTGTATAAAATGTCTGTAAAACTAAAGTTATATAAGTATTAAAAAAAAGAGGAAACTTGCAGATAGAAACATATGTGGAAGGCGTGGTTAGAGTTTGTTGATTGGCTCTGCTTTTGATCTTGATCGACACCGTTTCCACTTCGGAGTAACTTACACGGGTACTAAAAGACACTTAACATTTTGATTGTCAGCCATATGATTGTATGAACATTTCATATTGTTATATGATTGTAGGTAAGTCATTTAAAGAGGTTATCAAGTAACAATCCCAATGCTGATAAATAGAGCGTGCACAGGTAATTCATGATAATTCCAAATTTATGTAGTAAATGAGCTTTGAAGGCCTTTCTTTATATCATTGGTCTTATTAAATCTCTGAATCCTAATAGATTTTTGTTAGCTACAACTTAAAATGAAACCCACATGCAACTGTTTTCATTAGATGGAGCTATTATTGCATCTGTCAAATGTCATGGAGATGAATATAACTCATGTTACATGCAATTTCTTTGCAAGGACTAAAAAATTGCTACTCACATATAGAGTTTAAATGGTGAAGATATCTTAAAACAAAATGCCCAAATATATTTTAAATGGTGAAGATATCTTGAGTTCTTTGCTTCTCAAGAGATAAAGTTTGAGCACACAGTCGTGTGCGTACATTGACACGGGACTTACATTTGCATTTAACCAGGTATATAAAAATCACAAGCACAAGCATCTTGTCAGGACAAAGATTGTATTTTGATAACTTTCTGGTTTCTTCTATTGCAGCTAGAGAATGGGACATTATCTGGTATCAAAAGTCACAGCTTGCTAAAACAATGAAACTATTTCGTTGCCAGGATATTCCATCTTTCCTTGAATACCAACATAGCCTTTAAGTACATTTTCATAAATATTGTGTTCATATTAATTAGTAATATTTATCTATATGCATTTGCATCTTAGCTAGAATCACTATATTGTAGTTACAAGATATATGTTTCACATGTCATATTTCATTCTTATGTTGATGGTGTTGCTGGATTGTGGGAATATCTTTTCCTAAAGTATCAAACATAATCCATATTGGTCTAACTTGGACCTTTTCAGCATATAGTTTATTTCGGTAGCTCATTAATGTTTTTCGAAATTGCCTCTTTCACAACTAGCAGTTCTTCATATTTTAGCTTTTCTTTAATGTAAACACATCACTCTGAAGATGTCCAATCCTCTTCTTATTTTCCCCCTGGTTGCTTGTTTTGTAGGAATATTTTAAATATGTTGGGTGTTTCCTAGTTATTCTCTAACCTTGAACCAAAAAATATTTTGAAGGAGGTTCCATTTTATGAGACTGAAAACCATGTACAACTTTCACCTGTTTAACGTAAATATTGCAACAGTTAAAAATCATATAATGCTATGTTATACGACAAATCTTAGAATTCTATGAACACACACACGCACACTTCCGGTAATAACTTGTTAGCTATATTACCTTCTCCTTGAGATGCTCAAGCACGTCACCGACAGTGCTTTCTTTTGGCAACCTAATACTGTGGGTTTCCAGCTATATATGGAAAACAAATGAGATATTTAGTGTTTGCTAAATATATAATAAATTTGCAAGTCTTGCATATGTATGCACTTGTATAGGAGCATAAAGTCCACTTATGAATGAATACTCACTTCAGAGTTTGCCACATAGCTGAAAGCTAGTTTGAGGATTCTCAACTCTTGTAATTCTGGCAGAGGTATATCCACTACTTCAAAGTATAGAATATCAGAAAGCTAAGCAAGAAAGTAATGCTTTGTTAGTTTCACACCCTCATCAAATGAACCACGACTTAGAGTTGTATGAATGCGTACTTGGTCGTAATGCAGCAGCATCTCTAACAAGTTTTCTACTCCTCAATATCTTATAGGATAAACTTTTGGTCGTTAAGAGTAGATATTGTGTGATGTAAGCCGTAGTTTGGACGGATCATCGACTCTGAGTTGGTTCGCTACTCTCTTAACAACTTCATCATATGAATCAAGCTTTGACCTTCACAATTAGTGAAATTTGATTAGCAGCGTCAAGTGGATCAATATTACCAATCATAACTTAGGAAATTACACTCGAGAACTAAAAGTCTGTCTTTTATTGAACTCACAGTTGTAAACAAAATTCATCCTTTTCAGGCCTTTCCAAGGAGCGAAAATGGATAACCTGCAGAATTAAAAACCAAAAAAGTCAAGATATATTAGATGAAAGTTAGAAGCATCACATCGTTGCTTTAACAAGAAGGTAGTGATGGGGTAAAAGAATACTTTTCGACTTAAAACCATTATTTTGGGGTCACTGAAAGGACGTAGATAATATAAATGGGGTACATTGAGTAACTAATAGTGTCCAGGTATGCATACGGACATGCACACTAAGATAATGGGAATCAAGACCAGGTGCAAGAGAAAGAGCAAAAATTTTAAAGAGTCGTGGAAGATAATATGATGAGATCACTCGATAATATTATACTCCGATATGATTCATTGTTTCTCGGAGGTGACAATATACAAATTTTATATTTTGTATATTTTTAAGCAAATAATAGGATCAAATACCAAAATACTTCAATAGGTAAAACCTTTTGTAGTGAAACAAATAAAACGGGCTACGAAAGTAATTAATTATGCTTTCTTCAGGCAATTAATGTATACAATAGTCAATATGAGGCCCAGCATCGACTATGTGATAAAAGGGACCATTTCAAGGAGGAGAAATGCAAAGAGAGAAAATAAAAGAGAAGTCAAAGAGGAATAAAGCACACAAACATAGTCATCACACTAAGATAACGAGAAACAAGGAGCAAGAGAGGGAGAAATATAAAGAGCGAGGAATTTCAAAGAATCATGAAAGATAATATGATGAGATCAGTTGGGAATTTATCCACAAAGTGATGAACCCAAATAGAACAATAACTACAGAGATAATGGTGGATATGAAAACCCTTATACAATAATTTAAGATCAAATGAGCCCCGACATAGAGTTGTATGAATGCTTACTTGGTCGTAATGCAACAGCATCTCTAACAAGTTTTCTACTCCTCGATATGTTCTAGGATGAGACTTTTGGTCGCTGAGAGTAGATATTATGTAATGAAAGCCGTAGTTTGGACGGATCATCTACTCCGAGTTGGTTTGCTACTCTCCTAACAACTTCATCATATGAATCAAGCTTTGACCTTCAAAATTAGTGAAATTTGAATAGCAGCGTTAAGTGGATCAACATTACCAATCATAACATAGGAAATTACACTCTAGAATTAAAAATCTGTTATTTATTGAACTCACAGTTGTAAACAACATTCATCCTTTTCAGACCTTTCCAAGAAGCGAAAGTGGATAACTTGCAAAATTACAACCAAAGAAGTCAGGATATATTAGATGAAAGTTAGAAACATCACATCGTTGCTTTAAGAAGAAGGTACTTACGGGGAAAAAGAATACTTTTAGACTTAGAACCATTATTTTGGGGTCACTGAAAGGAAATAGATGTGATAAATGGGGTACATTGAGTAAAATAGTGTCCAGGTATGCACACGCACATCGACACTAAGATAATGGGAATCAAGACCAGGTCGTGGAAGATAATACGATGAGATAACTCGATAATATTATACTCCGATATGATTCATTGTATCTCGGAGGTGACAATGTAAAAAATTTATATTTTGTATATTTTTAAGCAAATTATAGCATCAAGTACCAAAATACTTCAATAGGTAAAACCTTTCGTAGAGAAACAAATAATACGGGCTAGGAAAGCAATTAATTATGCTTTGTTCAGGCAATTAATGTATACAGTAGTCACTATGTGGCACAACATCGACTATGGATAAAAGGGACCATTTCATGGAGGAAAAATGCAAAGAGACAAAATAAAAGAGAAGTTGAAGAGCAATAAAGGACACAAACATAGGCATCACACTAAGATAACGAGAAACAAGAAGCCAGAGATGGAGAAATAGAAAGAGCGAGGAATTTCAAAGAATCATGGAAGAAAATATGATGAGATCGGTTGGGAATTTATCCACAAAGTGATGAACCCAAATAAAATAATAACTACAGAGATAATGGTGGATTTGAAAACCCTTATTCTATAATATAATACCACAAGAACCCTGACTTAGAGTTGTATGAATGCGTACTTGGTCGTGATGCAGCAGCATCTCTAACAAGATTACTACTCCTCGATATATTATAGGATGAGCTTTTGGCCGCTGAGAGTAGATATTGTGTAATGTAAGCCAAAGTTTGGACAAATTATCGACTCTGAATTGGTTCGCTACTCTCTTAGCAACTTCATCATATGAATCAAGCTTTGACCTTCACAATTAGTGAAATTTGAATAGCAACGTTAAGTGGATCAATATTACCAATCATAACATAGGAAATTATACTTTAGAATTAAAAATCTGTCTTTTATTGAACTCACAGCTGTAAACAAAATTCATCCTTTTTTGGGCTTTCCAAGGAGCAAAAGTCGATAACCTGAAAAATTACAAACCAAAAAATTCAGGATATATTAGATGAAAGTTAAAAGCATCACATCATTGCTTTAACAAGAAGGTAGTTACGGGGAAAAAGAATACTTTTAGACTTAGAACCATTATTTTGGGGTCACTGAAAGGAAATAGACGTTATAAATGGGATACATTGAGTAACTAATAGTGTCCAGGCATGCACACGCACATGCGCACTAAGATATTGAGAATAAAGACCAAGTGCAAGAGCAACAGCAAAAATTTTAAAGAGTCGTGGAAGATAATATGATGAGATCACTCGATAATATTGTACACCGATATGATTCATTGTTTCTCGTAGGTGACAATGTACACATTTTATATTTTTTATATTTTTAAGCAAATAATAGCATCAAATACCAAAATACTTTAATAGGTAAAACCTTTTGTAGAGATACAAATAGTACAGGCTAGGAAAGTAATTAATTATGCTTTGTTCAGGCAATAAACATATACAATAATCAATATGAGGCACAACATCGACTATGTGATAAAAGGGACCATTTCAAGGAGGAGAAATGAAAAGAGAGAAAATAAAAGAGAAGTCGAAGAGCAATAAAGAACACAAACATAGGCATTACACTAAGATAACGAGAAACAAGGAGCTAGAGAGTGAGAAATAGAAAGACCGAGGAATTTCAATGAATCATGGAAGATAATATGATGAGATCTGTTAGGAATTTATCGAAAAAGTGATGAACCCAAATAAAACAATTACTACATAGATAATGGTGAATTTGAAAACCCTTATACAATAATTTCAGATCAAGTGAACCCTGACTTAGAGTTGTATGAATGCATACAGAGTTGTAATGCAGTAACATCTCTAACAAGTTTTCAACTCCTCAATATGTTATAGGATGAGCTTTTTGTCGTTGAGAGTAGATATTGTGTAATGTAAGCCGTAGTTTGGACGGATCATCAACTCTAAGTTGGTTCGCTACTCTCTTAACAACTTCATCATATGAAGCTAGCTTTTACCTTCACAATTAGTGAAATTTGAATAGCAGCGTTAAGTGGATCAATATTACCAATCATAACATAGGAAATTATACTCTAGAATGAAAAGTTTGTCTTTTATTGAACTCACAGTTGTAAACAAAATTCATCCTTTTCAGGCCTTTCCAAGGAGCAAAAGTGGATAACCTGCAGAATTACAAACCAAAAAAGTTAGGATATATTAGATGAAAGTTAGAAGCATCACATCATTGCTTTAACAAGAATGTAGTTATGGGGAAAAAGAATACTTTTAGACTTAGAACCATTATTTTGGGATCACTGAAAGGAATAGATGTTATAAATGGGGTACATTAAGTAACTATAGTGTCCAGGTATGCACGCGCACATGCACACTAAGATAATGGGAATCAAGACCAGGTGCAAGAGAAAGAGAAAAAATTTTAAAGAGTCGGGAAAGATAATATGATGAAATAACTTGATAATATTATACTCCGATATGATTCATTGTTTCTCAGAGGTGACAATGTACAAAATTTATATTTTGTATATTTTGAAGCAAATAATAGCATCAAAAACCAAAATACTTCAATAGGTAAAACCTTTTGTAGAGAAACAAATAATAGCGGCCAGGAAAGCAATTAATTATGCTTTGTTCAGGCAATTAACGTATACAGTAGTCACTATGAGGCACAACATTGACTATGTGATAAAAGGGATCATTTGATGGAGGAAAAATGCAAAGAGAGAAATTAAAAGAGAAGTCGAAGAGCAATAAAAAACACAAAAATAGGCATCACACCAAGATAACGAGAAACAAGGAGCAAGAGAGTGAGAAATAGAAAGAGCGTGGAATTTCAAAGAATCATGGAAGATAATATGTTGAGATCAGTTGGAAATTTATACACAAAGTGATGAACCCAAATAAAACAGTAACCACAGAGATAATGGTGGATTTGATAACCCTTATACAATAATTCCAAATCAAATGAAACCCGAGTTAGAGTTGTATGAATCCATACTTGGTCGTAATGCCGCAGCACCTCTAACAAGTTTTCTACTCCTCGATATGTGATAGGATGAGCTTTTTGATGCTGAGAGTAGATATTGTGTAGTGTAAGCCGTAGTTTGGATGGATCATCAACTCCGAGTTGGTTCGCTACTCTCTTAACAACTTCATCATATGAATCAAGCTTTGACCTTCACAATTAGTGAAATTTGAATAGCAAGGTTATGTGGATCAATATTACCAATCATAACATAGGAAATTACATTCTAGAATTATAAGTCTGTCTTTTATTGAACTCATAGTTGTAAACAAAATTCATCCTTTTCAGGCCATTCCAAAGAGCGAAAGTGGATAACCTGCAGAATTACAAACCAAAAAAGTCAAGATATATTAGATGAAAGTTAGAAGCATCACATCATTGCTTTAACAAGAAGGTATGCACATTGGATACATTGAGTAACTAATAGGGTCCAGGTATTCACATGCACATGCACATGCACACTAAGATAATGGGAATCAAGACCAGGTGGAAGAGAAAGAGCAAAAATTTTAAAGAGTCGTGGAAGATAATATGATGAGATCACTCAATAATATTATAGACCTATATGACTCATTGTTTGTCGGAGGTGGCAATGTACAAATTTTATAGTTTGCATATCTTTAAGCCAATAATAGCATCAAATACCAAAATACTTCAATAGGCAAAACGTTTTGTCGAGAAACAAATAATACGGGCTAGGAAAGTAATTAATTATGCTTTGTTCAGGCAATTAACGTATACAATAGTCAATATGAAGCATAACATCAACTACATGATAAGAAGGACGATTTCAAGGAGGAGAAATGCAAAGAGAGAAAATAAAAGAGAAGTCGAAGAGCAATAACGAACACAAACATAGGCATCATAGTAAGATATAACGAGAAACAAGAAGCCAGAGAGGGAGAAACAGAAAGGGCGAGGATTATCAAAGAATCATGAAAGATAATATGATAAGTTTGGTTGGGAATTTATCCACAAAGTGATGAACCTAAATAAAATAATAACTACAGAGATAATGGTGGATTTAAAAACCCTTATACAATAATTTCAAATCAAATGAACCTTGACTTAGAGTTGTATGAATGCTTACTTCGTCGTAATGCAGCAGCATCTCTAATAAAATAGCAGCGTTAAGTGGATCAATATTACCAATCATAACATAGGAAATTACACTATAGAATTAAAATTCTGTCTTTTATTGAACTCACAGTTGTAAACAAAATTCATCATTTTTAGGCCTTTCCCAGGAGCAAAAGTCGATAACCTGCAGAATTACAAACCAAAAAAGTCAGGATATATAGAGCAGCGATGCAACCTCGAGGACTTTCACATTCTTCACAGCCCCCCCTCAAGCTGGAGCCGAGGAAGAGAGGCCCAGCTTGGGAAGGAAGCGAGCAAAATCTGCAGCAGTCAGGGATTTATTGAAGAGATCGACGACCTGAGCAGAACCGGGAATGTGAGAGGGACCAATGAAGCCATGTCTGAACTGATCGCAACCAAGGTGGCAGTCAATCTCCAGATGTTTGGTGCGCTCGTGAAAAACAGGGTTGGCCGTAATGTGAAGGGCAGCCTTGTTGTCACACCAGAATGGGATCGGGAGCAAAGTAGGAATGTCGAGGTTGCGGAATAGGAAAGAGATCGGACGGAGCTCGCTGACCATGGAAGCCATCCTACGATACTCCGCTTCGGTAGAGGACCTGGAGACCGTGGCCTGCTTCTTAGTGTTCCAGGAGATGAGAGATGACCCAAGGAAGATACAAAAACTAGTGATGGAACGGCCAGAACCCAAGCACGACGCCCAGGATGCATCAAAGTAACCACAAGTTGTTCCGAGCCAGAGGAAGGGAAGAAGAGACCAGTGTGGGATGTACCTTTAAGATATCGAAGGATGTGAAGCGCAACAGAACAGTGAGAGGTGCTAGGTGATTGTAGGAACTGACTGAGCTATTGAACAGCGAAAGAGATATCAACAATTTGTTGGTGAGCTGAAGATTCCACTGCATTGAGGCTTGCTTGAGTCCCTCTAAAGACCTCTGCAATATGCAGACATAGCCAGGGGGCACATTAGGTAAGCCCTCAGGTGGATCCATGTATACATCCTCATCCAGAAATTCGTGAAGGGAGGCATTGTTTATACCCAGTTGGAATAGGAGCCATGAGCAGGAGGCTGTCAAAGATAAAAAAATTCGGACAATAACGGATTTGGCAACAGGAGAAAAAGAATCAAGATAGTCAACTCCGTCAATCTGCTTGTAACCTTTGGCCACAAGGCGGGCCTTGTAGCGATCTAGCGATCCATCTGGGTTCAACTTTAATTTGTACACCCAGCGCGACTCGATAGGTCGCTTCCCCGGAGGCAATGGTGCAAGAGTCCAAGTTTCTTAGCAGCTAAGGCCGCAAGCTCCTGGTTCATGGCATCCACCCAGTTTGCATCCTTGTACGCCTGAGGATAAGTCTTTGGCTACTGGAAAACAGATAAGTTGGCAACAAAACGTATATGTGGAGCACTAAAGGATGTAGGATGGTACGTAGAGTGAATTGAAGAACAATGACACACATAATCCTCAGGCCAAGATGGTTGAGAGTTGACTCTCTACGACCTGCGAGGTTGACCAGTGGAAATAAGAACTATTGATGTAGGAAGTTGAGGAGCAGGGGAGATGGAGGAAGAACGACCTGGACTGCGACCCAGTCAGGAATGGAGGAGGAATCCCAGTCGGGAATAGAGACAGGAGGGTTTGTTTGGAAAGGGAATGAGTGTTCATAGAAAATCACATCTCTAGAAGTGGACATTGTTTTCTAGCGATGTCATAGACCTTAAATGCATTTTTTTAGTAACAATATCCAAGGAAAATGCATCTAGTGGCTCGCTCATCGAATTTGTATTTGTGAGGTCGAATGATGGTTGCATAGCACAAACACCAGAACACCTTTAGCTGAGAAAGGTCAAGTGATCCTTTAGCTAAGAAAGGTCAAGTGATTTGTTTTAGAGGACCTCAATCGTGACTTCCAATGGAGTATCGGTGTAGGTAGTCCGTTTATGAGGTAGGTCGCTGTGAGGACAGATTCTCCACAGAAGTGTTTGGGCAAGTGTGACTGGAAGAGTAAGGCGCGAGCTACTGTGATGACATGTTTGTACTTACGTTCTACCACCCCATTCTATTGTGGTGTGTATGGATAAGAGATTTGATGCATTATACCATGCGACCAGAAGAGAGATTGACAATGAGAATTGACCAACTCAGTCCCATTGTCCGAACAGACGACCTGAATGGATCTGAGTTCGCACCATTACGAGAAAGTTATATAAGACTTGAGGTGTTTGTGATTTATATTTAACGAGAAAGGTCCACGTTGCTCTACTATAGTCATCTACCAGGGTTATGGCAACCAATGAGCGAGCTAATGTGATAAGTCCCCCACAAGTCATTGTGTAATAGTTCGGAAGGGGAAGATGATCTGGTAGTGCTAATCGGAAAAGGAAGTCTTTGCTGCTTTGCCAAAGGACAAATGTCGCAATCATGATTAAAAGAAACCGAACAATGTTTTATTTCAGGAACATGGATATGTTTGATTACAATGGGTGACGGATAACCCAACCTTTTGTTCCACAAAACGCAATCACTATTGTGAAATACAGAGCAAGTAGTGTGAACAAAACGGCGAATGACATTAGGATCGAAGGAGGTCGCATCTAAGCGATATAGATTTCTAACTTGCTTGCCCACCGCTATGACGTGCTTAGTCTTCTGGTCCTTAAAGAGGCTCTAAGATGGGTGAAAAACAACTTCGATCAGTAATGACAAACAAATTTTGTGAACGGAAAGGATATTGAATTGAAAAGATGGCACCAAGAAAACATTTGTAATGGGTAGATTTTTGTTAAGCACAACACTCCTTGTGTGAGTGACAGATCGACAAGTTCTATCGGGTAAGTGGACAAAGGTCGGATGAGTGAGAGGAGAGAGATTATCAAGAGTGCAAGTACTGCCACATATATGATTAGTTGCCCCCGTATCTATGATCCAAGAGGACAAAGAGGTATGCGCACAAACAGTAAAAACATGATTTATACCTGCAAAGTCATCAATGTGTGCCAGGTTGCCTTGTGCAGGAGGCTGCATGGTATTTCGCATCAATGCAAGCAACTCCTGATGTAGCTCCTCTTTCGTGCTCGTTTGTGCCAGATAGCCCTTCTCATTTTGCGACCTGCACGGCAAAACCTTTGTTGCCGCTTCCTTCCTTCTTCCTTTTATCTGTGAGCTCTTTGTACAAGTCAGGTGTCCATTGCAACTTAATAACAGGTGCTCTGATTGTGCCCGGTTCGCTGACAAGTCAGGTTGTGCTTTCAACCTCAGCGATCTCCATCTGGACCCTTTTCTGCTTCTCCACACTTTGTGTGATGGAGTAGGCCTTGTTAATGGAAGGAACCAGCTCCATGACCAGCAATTGATGTCGTACAATCTCAAAAACATTGTTGAGCCCCATCAGAAATTGCATCAGTTGTGTGAAAGCAGGTAAGTCCTCCACTACCTTCCAGGCCCCACAGGTACACACCCGTTGCACGTGCACTGAGGCGTTGGCTTCAGTTCTGCCATTTCGTCCCACAATCTCTTGATATTCGTAAAATAGGATGACATGGGGAGATTACCCCTGTGTCATAGAGCAGATTTCTCTCGGAATTTGGTGCAACTGAATTTGGTAGAATTTATGGTGTAAGTAGAGGATATGGCCGAGAGGAGGCGGCGAAGTAATAGGAAAAAGGTGTGTAGAGATACAAAATATGTGCATTATATTTGGTTTTATATTTAGAGTGTTTTGTTTTCTTTTGGGAGATAAAGAGACAAAAATAAAGATAAGTAAAAACATGTTAGAAATAGTATGTAAGTTTGGATTTATAGTTTAATATAACTTATGTAAAATAGATTTTATAAGTTTGGTTTTGTATCTTGGAAGAAAAAATTCACTATTTATTGTCAAATCGTGTCTATTTTATACGAATTTATAATTAGGGTTAGTTAAATTTTAATATTAGAACTATGGTTGTTTTACACTTGGACATCTAAACTTTTTTTTGGGTCAACTTACCATTTTAACTTTATGAAATTTCTCACTTTTTAATTTATAACTATTTCTCAGCCATTTGTTTTATAAAAAACAAAATCACATGAAATGCACATGTGATACTTAAAGGTTATATAATGTGATATTATATACATATGAACAGTCTGTAATATTTTATCCGCAGAAAGATCAATACAATGACGATCATATTTGGAAAAGTGCAAATTTCGCAAAGTTGAGATGGTAAATTGACACAAAAAATTAGTTTTGGTGGCAAAGTATAAAAATGGACATAGTTCATATGGTAAAAATATAATTTACCCTTATAATTATATATATTGTTTTACTTGTAGGTGAATTGAACTGTATATATTATTGTATATATATTTTTCTATGAAAAATCATACTCAATTTATGTTTTATTTCATATATAATAAATATATATTTAATAAATAATTTTATGCACATTGGTAACAGGCTAAGAATTTATTTTGACGTTCTATTCCAATTACTAAATATAAATAGACTACTTCAAGCATATATTTGATGAATTTATTTAAATAATTTAATATTATAAAGTTTTTATGAATTAGTAAAAACATACAACCAAAGTTAGTTATTTTAAGGCCACATTTTTTAATAAATAGTATATATTTAAATTAATTGTAGCATGTTAGAATGGATCTAAGTTAATTACACCATATCTATAAATATGTGAAGATTTAAATAGAATAGAGTTAATAAATTGTACCATACTATAGAATTTAACAAATACATTTCTCTCTCTGTGCTTGTTTGCTAGATTAGAGAATTCCACCAAAGAATGCAGAGAGTGAGAAGAACTCCGATTTCTAACCCAAATTGGGCTGCAGGAGAGCTAAGAAACCGCTCAATAGCGGTCGTAACTTCCACTGAAAATACATTGAAGACGAGTGAAACTTACTACCACCACCACAAGAAAACCCAGCAAATCGACCACCACTACTTGATTTTTGCCACAGCTGCGGTGCTTAAAACCGTGATATGAAGCTCCAGAATCAGCTTCTGCACAAAGAAGGGATGCTCAAGGTAACATATTTTCGATTGAGCGCGTTCCCCCACCATCTCCAGCAGAACGGGTTGGTGCACAGAATGTGGGCGATGGTGGTCTGAAACCTGGCGGCGAAAGACGACTGACGGTGGAAGGAGTGATGATTGGAGAAAAACGTGAGAATGTACTTACATGAATTTTGTATATGATGTTGAGAAACGAGGCAAAGCCTGAAATAAAACAAAATAAACATAGTCCAGGTGAATTAAACATGTGGCCTGTTTTGGTTTATCTCAGAGATGGGCTGAAAATGAATAAAAGTGGTGTGATATTAATGTAATTGTATTTATATAAACACCCACTCAACAAAAAAAAGAAAATAAAATATTTGATGGGATAGACTCTTCAAACACTCTCTGTTCTCTCACACACACTACCACACCTTCACAAACACACACTACAAGTCTCCTCCACGGTGAACTTGAGGGCGATTAGGAGGACAAAAGTGAACCTATTGCCGAGTGTGCGGATCATTGGGGAGAGGATGGTCTCGATTTCTTGGATGTGTCTGAAACTGCAGTTGGCGAAAACAGTACCGACCAGGGAAGCAGCGACAATGGCGTCTCTACTGCTTCACCAGCGCGACTAGCGGATGAGATTTGTGTCTCCTTTAATATCGGAGAATTTTTAAATTAGGTGCACAAGATTGTTGATGATGGCGATGATGTTTCTCTTGCTGCGTTTGAAACTCTAAAACAGAAGTGGGTTATGAAATTTCACCTGAACCTGTTCTCGCAATTGCTGCACCAAAGGAGATGACCTGCGCGACTTCTGCTGGTGTTGTTGGCCCGTCGTCGACGAATATGGTTACAGCAGCAGATATGGACCAGACGAGGAAGGTGGCGCCACCAGCGCAAACCCTAGATGCGCAATAGATTTTGGATGCGTCTGTTGCTGTATCAGCGCCGACGATGATGGAGGCTGGGGTGTTGAGGATGTCTCAACCATCTGGAAAGTTGCCGGCTTTGGAGAAGGACATGGAACATGCGACGCCGGTCATGCCGGCGACGAACAGTGCTGCAATTTTTGCTGCAGCATCATAGTCGCAGTAGATTGACGGTTTTGGGGTGCCTTACACGTCTAAAAAACAACCAACTATGGAGGAAGGGATGTGTCATGAGCACACGGCGACAGTGCCTTGCTGGCCAGCGATGAACGACGCTGGAATTTCTATTGCAGAATCTTTGTTTCTGCAACCTGCTCAGCTGTCTATTTATGCTCCAGTTATAGTTTCAATTCCGGCGATTGAAACTGATCGGACTTTGGGTGTACACATGCACAATCCGACAGTGGCTAATATCTTGTCCGGTAATACGGGTTTGTTTTTTGGAAATATTCCCCTACGTACTAGTTTTGAAATCCCACTTTATGATGCTAAAATTGCTTTTGCTTTCAATAATTCCTCCCGAAAAACTTTTCGTATGTTGCACCGGCAATGAAAAATGGTGAAGTCATAGTATGACCGACATTGGAATCGATTCATGATGGGTCTCGTTGGTGGAAGGCAATAGCAGTGGGGTATTATTTAGGCAAACGCCCGTACTTCCATCACCTGAAAGAGTATGTGACTTCTATTTAGCCTTCATTGGGGGAGGTAATTGCTGCGATGAATGGGTTCTTTTTCTTTCAGTTTTAAATGGTTATTGATATGGAAGATGTAATATAAGGTGGGTCGTGGCTATACCATGGGCAACCGATCGTGCTCCAGAAATGATAACCAGGAATGGTAATGAGTAAGCTCAAACGCACACAAGTCCCAGTGTGGATCAGATTGAGACACCAACCGGTCGAGCTATGGACAACGGAGGGATTAAGTACAGTGGCTAGTGGAGTAGGGAAGCCACTTTGGATAACGGATGCTATTACGTGAGCATGCACGAGACTGAATTTCGCTCGTGTGTGCGTTATGCTCGATATCAAATTGAAATTGCTTAAATACATCATCATTATGACCCCGGGCGAGGATGGAGGGGAATCGTCATGAAAAGTGGACGTGGAGTACGAATGGCTACCCCCCAAATGTAATAGTTGTATGAGCTTGGGGCATTCGTCTAAGGAATGCTTGTTGAACAAAGGTGCAAAGTCATTAAACCCCCTGTAGTGGTCTATGTTCCTAAAGTCAGTGCGTCTATTCCCCATGTTGATAAGGAGGTTAGCATTACACAGACGCCTCCTGTGAGATCAGATCCAATAACGAGTCCTTCTAGCAACCGATTGATGCTTCCTTGCAGCAGCCAGTTGCTCGTGAGCCTCCCAGTGAGCAAATCAACATAGAGGGAAGAAATAAGGGTAAGGAAGTAGTCATATACAATTCCTTTGACGCATAAAACTTCATTGATAATGCAGAAGCATGTGCGAGGGGTCCTAATATCAGCAGTCCCATTCGTCGTGACCCATGTTAGAAGCTGCATTCTGGAACATTCGTGGCCTGAACAAGAGGGACCACCTGCTAGCTTTGAAGGACCTAGTAGCTGAGTTGAGGTTACATTTTGTTGGCCTTTTGGAAACCCGGGTACGTGTGAATAATGTATTTCGTATACAGGCTGTTATTTTACCTTAGTGGAAATTGTTTGTTGACAATGAGACTACTAGGAATCGTATATGGATAGCATGGCATGATGATTCCATTGATGTTAACGTGCTTGATCTGGTATCCCAGTTTATACACTCTCATGTGATTATATGTGCATGTAATGAACCGATGTTTATTACGGTTATTTATGGTGCTAATGACGTTATTGATCGACGTCAGTTATGGGAATCTTTAAATATGTTGGGTAATTACTCAATGGATGAGCCGTGGTTAGTGGGGTGTGACTTTAATGCGGTACGTGATCTTAGTGAGGTCTGTGGCACCTCCGGAGACATAAGGATGGCCATGGAGGAATTTAATGTATGTATTCAGTCAACTGCTTTGCATTCACTTCCCATGCAGGGTGAATGATATACATGGCATAATTACAGCACGACTTCGTGTAGTCTATCGAAGCGACTAGACCGGATACTTATTAATGATACATGGCTCACACGATTCTCCATATCGTGCTGCACTAGTCTCTTGTCCCGAACTTTTGGACCACTCGCCGCTTGTATTGAATGGGGATAGACAGATGCAGCTTGTAGGTATGTTTAGATTTAATAACTACCTTACTCTCTCTCTGGATTTTATCCCTAGTGTGCAGAATGTCTGGCAACATGCTATTGTAGGCGTGCCTGTGTATGCTATTACACGGAAGCTGAAGGCTTTAAAACCTATCTTCAGGCAGCAGAGGAGAAATAAGGGTGATATTTTGCGTAATGATCAGCTAGCAAAAGGTTTTCTTGAGACAGCCCAAACATTACTGAGTATGGATCGACAAGACGAACTATTACTCTTACTATAACACTGCTGTCGGGTGGTATACGCCAAGGCAGTGAAGCCCAAGCAAATCATGCTACAACAACGGATGGTATACCCAACTTCTCCTCAAATCAGTTACGGCCGATGAAGTCAAGCAGGCCATTTTGAACGTCGCATATGATAAGGCACCGGGACCTGACGGATATTCTTTCGGGTTTTACAAAGCAACCTGGCCGATTGTGGGAATAGAAGTCACGTAATCTATTCTGGAGATCTTTGCATCAGGTAAGATGCTAAAGCAAATCAACACCACGCTTCTACCATTAATCGCTAAGGTACACTCCCCTATGAGTGTAACAAATTTTCGCTCTATTTCTTGCTGTAATGTCCTCTATAAGATCATTGCGAAAATTTTTGTTCAGAGATTGAGTTTGACTTGGGACAAATTGATAAGCCCCTGTCCGGCGGCTTTTGTTTTGGGTCGCAGTATAGGCGACACTATTATGTTAGCACAGGAACTCTTTACAAGATACAATCAAGCACGGCCTCCCCCACGATGTGTGCTTAAAGTGGACATTCGGAAAGCCTATGACACGGTAGAATGAGATTTCCTCCTAGCAGTTCTGCACCTATTTGGGTTCCCTGCACAGTTCATTCGATGGGTGGAGGGTGTTTAAACGGGGTCTGCATCAATTTGCTGAGTTATCTAGACTTCGGCTTAATGTGCAAAAGAGCCATCTCATTTTATCACGAGAGGCACACGGATGAGAGACTTGTTATTAGAATTGCTTGGGTTTCAGGAGGGGTATTTACCGATTCGATTCCTCTAATCTATTTCAAACTATCAATAGCGGATTGCCAACCTCTATTGGAAACAATTGATAGTCGCATCCAGGGTTGGGAGGGTACAACATTATCATTTGAGGGACGGATTTAGATTATTAAATCCGTTCTCATGGATTTGAGTATCTATTCGGTTTTCGCGTTCATTCTACCTAAAGGTGTTATGAGGGAGATCGAGAAGAGATTGCGCTCCTTCTTATGAAAAGGTGCTACTAGTAGCGGCTATGCAAAGGTAGCATGGAGAGATGTATGTATGCCAGCTGCAAAGGGAGGATAGGGCTTAAGAGACATCGCTATTCTTAACTGTGCCTTAATGAGTAAGAAATTATGCGATGTGATTCATTGTGGTAAAACATCTATATGGGTGGAGTGGTTGTACCATGGGCGGTTCTGTGATAGGTCCATTTGGACAATTCCTGAGCATGGAGGTTCGTGGGGTTGGAGAAAACTCCTTCACCTACGTACCGTTATTCGACCATTGGTGGATTGCCAAGTGGGTGATGGAGCTACCTTCTATTTCTGGCAGGACCCTTGGCACCCCCTCGGACCACTTATTGAAAAGCTCCCACGTGGCCCGCAACTCACTGGTCTTGGACTCTCGGAGAAACTTAATAAGGTCATTATAGATGGGCATTGGCACTGGACCTCATCATGGACATATTTGGAGATTGTACAGAATTTACCGATAATCCATGGAGACGATGAACATGTTCATTGGCGAGATACGAATGGATGTCTCACTATTGCATCGCTATATCGTGTATTAGACCCGCAGAGACCTAAGGTAGGCTGGACTTCTCTACTCTCGGGCTCCTTGAAGATCCCTAGACATACATTTATATTGTGACTCGTTATATTAGGGAAACTATCCTCGATAGGTAAACTGTGATTGTCTTATCTTGGCACCTGTGTTCTTTGTGATGAAGGCGCAATAGAAACACATACACACTTATTGTTTTCGATGTTTCTTTTTGCTAGACGATACCTCATAGCTGTGAGACAGGATGTTTGACTCACATAGCCGAACTGAGACTGGGCCTTAGACGAGGAGTGGGCTACGAGGAAGGGGAGAGGGAAACATATTGTCAATTTATCCTACCGTGCACTACTCACTGCATGTATCTATCATATCTGGAGAGAGCGGAACTTGCGCCGCTTTGAGTATGTTGATCGACCACCGAGCACCACCGCTGCCATCATAGTGGACGAGGTTAGACAGAGAATCATTAGTGCTAATTTATCACACTCACTTAGTACTTCTGCATTATATAGACTATGGTGAATCCCATGGCCTGCCATGGGAGAAATTGATATTTGACAGTTGTACTGTACGCATGTAACTTTTTATGAATGAAACATACATTTACCCAAAAAATAAATAAATAAATAAACTTACACAAAACCCCCTATTGTACATATCTCTTTCAATAAATCTAATTCCTCATACTTAACATTTTATAAAAACACACATATATCACAATATCTAAATGAACATTTATATTGACATTAAATCTCAGGGGATAAGGTAATAATCCACTTTCATTTGTTACATTGTCATTTCACATGTTCTTATACATAAGAAAATTTTAGTCCTACTAAACTTAAAATATGACATCATAATGTCCTAATAGCCTAGCATAAAATATTTTCATGTAATGTTATATTTATTAAACCACCACAATTTTCTAACGTTATTGAAGGCTTCAAAACATAGTGATAGAACTGCACAATGGTCAAGACTAAAACAATATAATAAACAAAAATTAC
The DNA here is from genome assembly GCF_000512975.1 of Sesamum indicum. Taxonomy (NCBI): domain Eukaryota; kingdom Viridiplantae; phylum Streptophyta; class Magnoliopsida; order Lamiales; family Pedaliaceae; genus Sesamum; species Sesamum indicum. Next base: position 258,846 of record NW_011628070.1, on the reverse strand, counting down.
TGCAGAATAACAGAAATAATTTCAATAGCTCTTCAATCTATCTCTTTATATATCTATCTATCTACATTGGGAAAAGTGTAATTTTAGTCCGCTAAGTATACTTAATTTTAATTTTAGTCCGATATCTATGCCCATATTTGTTTAGGTCCAATAACTTACGAAATTGTTTACTTTTAGTGCTCTAGCAGATTTTCGGACAATTTTACTCCTACTTTTAAAAGGCAGTTTTAGTCCATACGCAGTGATTTCACATTTTTTTCGATAATGCTCGCCTAGAATGGTGTCAGAGTCTAAGTTTATCGAAGAAATATCAAATTATATTGCATTTTGATATTATTATCCACTAATGGAGGAGACTCTCCGAGAGAAAATGAAACCGAACTAAAGTTTGAGTTACTATGAAAATAGGAAATATTTCCAGATTTTGGAAATATAAAGAAGAGAATATCTGATGGAAATTCTTGACAAATGTTACAATGGTCCCATGAGGATTGATCCAAAACTTCTCACGCCGGAAGAAGAACAAGAGTGGCTGAGAAGTACTACCAGGGAATGCAAGGCGTCCACACTCCACTGAAGTCCATGGTAGAATCCCAGCCAGGAGAAGCGGAATGGGTAAATTCCTTCTTAATTTCATATCTAAAAATTATGACGGATTGGAAAGAACTCGAGCCAGATACATCAAACATCTCCCAAGATCTGAGGGAGATACAAAGGACAACTCAAGACTATGGACATAGGTTATTCCATATACCAATGAAAATAAAATCTTTGAGCCAAAAGGTGGACGAGGTCCTTAAGTCCTTCCCGATCTACACAAGGGCCTTTAGATCTAAGGGCAGAAATTACATATCTGAAAAGAAATCAAAGGGAAAACCCTGAGACATCAAGATCCAGATAGGAGCGAATTAGGGACGCCCTTTGAACAGTACCTCTTCTACATCAGAAAGGGAAGGCCACGGAGATTCCAAAGCCGATGTCCAAAGACGATCTGATTATCGCATCTATCAGATTATAAAATAATGGAGGTAACAAAAGCGGATCTATCCGATCTACTAGAATTGGCTGAATCCTTTTCCCAAGTCGGGATTGTGGATTTTGTCAATATCCAAGCAAATGAAATTACTCCAACACTACCTCCGCCGGAGGAAAATACATGTTCTAATCCTCCACAGGATCAACCGATGAGACAAAGCATGGATTTTCACACTGATGCCACTCCAACGTTTGTGGGAACCACACTAAAGGAAAATCCAGGGAGAAATCTAAAAAGGGTGCTTGAAAAAAACCTTCGATGAGGACCATGCTACAGCCCTTATATCTATATAGCGCTATACTGAACTTGGATATTATCGATTTTTGAAATACCGAGAAATTGATAGACGAATGGGTTGCAGCCATCAAGATAGCAGCAACTACCCTAGAGCTCGACAAAGAAAACTTCATAAAGCTTGTGGAGTTAAGCTTGGAGGGATTTGTGAAGATCGGATGGGATAATATCCCAGAAGATAACAAAGCCACGATCCTTGTCGGAGATTCAAAAGGCCTATCAAGATACACTTCATTGGAGATGGATACTTTAAAGGAAGTAGATAAGAAAAGGCTGGAGAATATGCACAGGCTCTCTTCAGCCTTGAATTAAGAAGTATTTACGCAGTAGATGAATATATCTATGGGTTCCGCAAATATTTCTTCCAGAGTGGAGTAGCAACAGAAGTAGCAGCTCCAATGTTCTTTGCAAAAATATGCAGTCCATGGAGGAAAATACTGATCCAGTCATACAAAGTACCTGAAGGACAACTAGATTCGGTGGCGCAAAGAATGTCTTTCCTCAAAGACAAATTGAAGTATTGGTGTTATCAAGCATCCATCCAGAAAAACATAAAAAGATTGAGAGGTAAAATCAAACGAACTCCTCTTTGTTGTGATAACAATGATTTTCCGACTATTACAAAAGAATCAAGCGAGCCGAGGAAAAAGGGGAAGAAAACAATAGTGACTCCAACCTTAGGAGTTCCAGAAGAACCTTTTCCCAACGGAGATCATGGTGGTCCAAGTCCAAAGCTAGAACATATAAATCTGGACAAAGAACAGGACCTACAAAAGTTTCATCCCAAGGATCTAGACGAACAGATGCAAGATCCACTGAAAGAACTCTACATGAAGAACTTCCAAACGAGCCCATACCCGAGCCAATGAAAGTTTCAAAGACTGTAATTGCTGGATTTGCGAAGTAAAAGAACATATATCTCCCGATTGCCCGCAGAAATGTGGTGAATTGAGAAAATTTGAAGCCAGGCATAATATTTTAGATGCAGTTTACTATGGCGATTTGGTACCCATCTACCAATTCGAAGATCTTCTTTCACACGAAAGCGTCTATGAGGAGGAAATAGAGACTGATTCGAATGGATCTTCAATCGAGTCAGAATAATTACAACGAGGGAGATAGGCTACAAACTTCCGAAAAAGCCTATCAGGGTTCTTTTCCAGAATGACGGTGTCAAATAAAACCATGGAAAGAATCGTGCGACAAGATTCCAACTTCAACCCATACAATGGATTTAGGATTGGAAGAATTGGGAAAGCCCTGAACCAAATAGGACAGAACCAAAGGAAGCATCATATAATCTACAATGTAAGTTCAGGAGAGTTTTCTATACCTATGGACCTTACTGGTAATGTGATGAAAATGTAACTAATAATTGAAGAAAAATTCTTAAAGAATTAAGTAAGCTTAGAGAAGACGTAGCTATTTCTATGAAATGGATCCACATAGGAATTATTAAAATCGTAATTAAAGCAACTTTTGAGGAAGGAATTGATTCAGAAATACATTTATCAATAAGTGATAGAAGAATCAATAACCTAAGAGACGGTTGTTTTGGAACAATGATAGGTAATTTGTATGCAGGGAAATTAATGTTTGACATTCATCCTAGGATTGCATACAACCTAGCAGACCAAGATTTTAGTAGAGTCTTAACCCTTCATCAAGATTTCAAAAGAAAAGATCTAAAGAAAGATGGATAATATTTTCAAAGATTATTTTGAATTCATGTTTGTCTATATTGACGACATATTGATTGCGTCTAAAATATATAAGAACATATCAAATATCTTGAAATATTTTCTGACGCATGCCATAAAGAAGGTTTAGTACTTTCTTAAAAGAAGGCTACTATAGCTGTCAATAAAATTGAATTTATAGGAATTCTTATTGACGAAATAGGGATTAAGTTACAGGACCATATTGTGGAGAAAATCCGCAATTTTCCAAACGTACTCAAAGACAAGAAGCATTTGCAGAGCTTCTTGGGAGTTGTTAATTTTGCAGGTATCTTCATTAAGGATCTTGCAAGATACAGAAAGGATTTCCGACCACTCTTGGAAGAAACAGAGAGTTCAAAGTGGAAAGGGGAAGAAATCCACACAAAAAGGATTCGTGAGCTGAAACAGGATTGCAGTAACCTGCCAAAGATTGCTATACTATGGATGAGGATGAATTGGTAGTCTACACAGAATTACAGATGGACAGAAGTGCTCATTAAGAAGACAACTATTGGGAAAGAACCTTGTAGATACACAGGAGGGTTGTTCTCAGAATAGTTTTGCATATTAACGAGAAAGAATTCTTTGCGGTTTGGAAGGCTTTTAAGAAATGGCCTTTATTTTTACTTGCTAAAGAATTTACTTTAAAAGTTGATAATACTAATGTTAAGGCTTTCTTAAAAAGTAAATAAGCATAAAAAATAGAGATGGCAAGATGAATGCCAATATTATTGTTATAATATTGTCGTTATTAAATCTTATTAAAATATTCTTGCAGATTTCCTGATGAGAGATGGAGGCAGTTGAAGCAAACTCCATCATGTTGAAACTCAAGCACCTACGGGAAAACCTCGAGGAGCTTGACAGAAAGTTCGAACAGCTAGCGGTTAATGCCTAAGTTGCCGGACATAATCAAAGAGCTGATTTAGACACTGTTCAGGTCGCAATAAGGAGTTCGTTAATAGCATCCACCTCACTATGGAACTATTTACGAGAACCAATTCGCAAGGCGTCACCTTCGTGGATGACTCACGAAATGAGGGAGCATTTGGAGCATGACCCAAAACATTCCTCTAGAGTATAGGGCTCTACACCTGTAGCATCTGATTCAAGTACCGATTGCACAAGGCCATCACCGGACTCTGGCTAAGTCACAGGAAGTGCAAACTCATGTGGTTTCAAGTCAACCCAGCACCTCTGGGGTTAAGGAGGAAGAGATTAGCCTTAGGCCAATGACAGGCACCTCTAAGGCTAATACTAACGAATTGACATCTTCTTCTGCTTGGAAGGAATATCAGCGAATATGGAAAAAATTAATTTCTCGCAAATGAGTGAACCCAGGAAAGACTGTTGTCGAAATATCCAAAAAATATAATAGGGTCTGGATGTTAGAGGGACCGAAACCAGAAGATATCCGGGAATGGTATGATTTTGGAGCTCTAGCTTCAGTTCATACTATGTCCCCAAGCCTTCCGGAGATATCTAAACTTCCGGAGTGGATTAGTGGGCCATTTTTTTATTCATGGCAAAAAAACACCCCACTTAAAGAGAGGCGATGTTCTGGAGTTAAAATTTGTATAAGTAGCTCAATAAATTGCAGGAAAGGGGTCTCATGCAGCATTCCATTTTGTGAAGCTGCAGAGGCCAGACATAGTAGCTTTCAACAAGATCAAATCTGCCTCAGGAGAAGCTCCCCATGTATCAGCAATTGATGAAGATAGTATCTCTACTAGGAAAGCTTGGGGATTATGGGTCTGTCTCACAGAGATGGACAAAGTTAAGTATCCATTCAAGATTTTCTCAAACAAAATGAATAGATCGTTCCTGTTAAACTCCATGATAGAAAAGAGCACTAAGTTTGCAAAAAGCTTATTTTAAAAGAAGAGGATGTTAATCTGGGAAAATAAGCTGCCTGCGACTGAAGCAACTAGGTTGAAGACGTGCAACATGTTGCATGCTGGGCAATGGCATAATTATTTATGCCCTTGCTGTGAAAAATAAGAAAAGCCCTTGTTCGGGACAAAAATTCGTGTCACACAAAATAAACCCGAACCAGACTAGGATAAGGGAAAAAGAAAATTTTTACAAAAAAGAAGTAAAAATCAAAAAATATAAAAAGGCAAGGATAAGACTGCCGGCAGAAAACGACAAAGTTCAAGAGTCAGCAAAGCTGGAAAGCCAACTGGAAAGCATGTGACCGACAAACCATTATGGCCAACAACTGGGAATCACGAGGAGATGACAAATGCAATGACATCATCACAAAAACAAGTTTGGAGTCCGAATTTGAAGTCCGCGGACACCTATAAATAAAGATACAATGAAGCAGAAGATAGCATCAGAAAACTTCTCCTACTCTGCAAAGCATTTGAATACTAAGTTCTTTTAATCTTTTGTACAGTTTTAATCTTTTAGTTTATGTGGGTTTCCCAACAAGTCAAGTCCTCTACACTATGAGAGGCTAAATAGTTGTCTCCTGCAACGGAGGAATAATATCTTTGTAATATTCTATATATTTCTTCAATAAAAGTAAGACTTCTGTTCAACCGGTTTGTCCAAAATTCTATTAAGTCCCTGTATTGGAGTCCCTTTTACGCCCTGAGGTAGGAAATGAAATAGGGCTGTGCTGTTTTGTTACTGAAGGAGGCAAGTGCTTGCGAACGATCTGCTGCTGTAGTATGGTTGGAGGAAGTCCGTAAAACCGAGGACTTGAAAAACCCAGAAACAAAGCGGTCAAAGCAAGGTACGAATTTATGGGGTCTTAATTTATTTCGGAAGCATGTTGGGCCATTTTTAGAGCATTAAAATGTACTATTAGGCTTTATTACCAAAGATGGGCAAAAGGGTAATAAAATTGGCTGAAGGACCGAATCTAAGCAAAAGGGAAAGCTATAGGACTAACACTAATATTGTCAAAGTTAAAGGACCAAAATGATTTTAAGGCATAAATAAAGGACTATTAGGATCTTTTTCCCTATGTATATATATTTCAATATATACAATTAAAAATATAGACAATCTCCCAACAGTAATGCACATGAAGCCAAGTATAATTAACAATTACAAGTACTATATACAACTCATACAACGAATCTAGAATACGATCGTCACTGTCCATTCTATGTATATTACACTCTCAACATTGACAAATGTTTTAAGGGTGAATGCAATTCACCCTCTCTGATATTGAAAATGAGCACATTACCCTCTATGAAAAAAACTATAGCAATTTATCCCCCTATACTTTTTAAAATGAAGCAATTTACTTCCTTATATAGGGAGGTAAATTGCTTCATTTTGAAAAACATAAGGAGGTAAATTGTTGTATTTTAAAAATTACAGGGAGGTAAATCACTATTTTTTTTTTAGCAAAAAGCACCTAGAGCTTGGGGGAGCTTTTCGGAGTACCCAGTCCTTCTATATTAAAATGCACAAAATAGTTACAGTCGGGAGAGATACGTCCCTAGAATTTCTAACAAAGCCATAAACAAGGAGCACTACTCCCTTACAAATAGAGCAACATTAAACAAGGAGTACTACTCCCTTACAACAAAAGACACAAACAGGTGTACTAGAAAAAATTATGGCGAGTCAACTCACTATTTATTTTTTCATAAGGCGGTAATTTGCTCATTTGCGATATCATAAGGGGTTGCTTGCATTTTTCCCTATATTTTAATTATGATATTTCATGATCTGGATATGTAAGGACCCCACTGGCGGCCACACTCCTAATTATATATCCTCAAAGGCTTGTTATGTGAGGTACGATACTGAAGAGATGAGGTCATTGCAGATGTTAGTTAGAACTATTCTTATAGAAAACACAAACATATCACTGCAATTGCAGATATAAAACAAATATATGTCATGAATTCATAAACTTAGTATGTTGCATGCCTTAGTTTTGTTTTTAGAGCAACCAAGGTACGTCTTGTGTTCTATAGCATGCCATATTAATTTTTCTTTTTGCACGTAAGGGTCAAGGCTCAAAATATAGCAATCAACTTATTTGTTCAGTAGATAAATAAAAGGACATGTAGCATGAAATGAAATTTTTACATAAGATTTGATTTCAATTTTGCTTCATCTCCGACATGGGCCGAAACATGGACAATGTTTGCCTTGATTTGTTTTGAAAGTTTTGATGATTTTTTGAGATATTTTGAAATAGTGCCTCATTTGCTTTTTGTCAAAATAAGCCAATATACCATACTTATTTTATATTATCTCTAAAAATAAATCCAAACATACACACTATCTCTAACACATACTTATTTATCTTTGTTTTTCTCTCTATATCTCTACAAAATACATCAGAACAAGTTAAAAATGAAACCAAACATAGTGTTAGGTTTTCTACAAAACTTTCGGCTAGATTATCAACACCGAGCAACAACATCAAATTTATTAAAAAAAAATGAAAATAAAACAAGGTATAGATTACATGAAATGCTGCAGGAGCCTTCTAGGGGTATTGTTAACGTGTTCCAGTCCAAGATATTGCTCCCAAGAAACACAAATACTGCTTCTCTATAGAGTCAAAACATATTATGAAATTTAAGCGCATCTGCAAATAAATATTGTCACAGAGTGTGTCTGTGTGAGAGAGTGAGTGAGACCTAGAAATGGTCGAACAAAGTATCTGAGTCCTCCTAGTATTCGGCTTGACTATGCTACACAAAAGCAAATCTCCACTGCATAAAATCGAGAAGATTCAAGCAGAAAGTAGAAGTAGTAGCATGCCTAACCACATAAGTATCATACCATCATCATCATTTAAAGTGATTGTAACAATTAGGCTCGGGCTGGAATACCTTAAAAAATTCCTCATCTCGTACTTGCAAGTTGTTCTGCACACGAACCTTGATAAGAGACAAAGTTTCACCATCATTGATCATCGATAAAAATAGCTCGCCAAGAGTTTTAATTGGCTGCCGAAAGCAAAATGAATATATAAAATTTAAAAGGAAGAAAATGAAACAGATGCACTTGCAGTTGAAATAGAGAGGTAGAACGAGTACAAATGTCTGAGGAAAACTATGAAGTAACGAACTGAAAATACTACCGTCTGGTTTTGAGCATCCTCATGCATGAAGTGACACACACGAATCAAAAATTTACTTGGGCCAGGAAATTTCTCTTCCTCTGGAATCTGTAATGAGAAATTATAAAAGTGGAGAAATTGTTAATATTAAAGATGAACATAAGGGGAAGCCAATTTTAAAGGAAAAAGTGTCGTAGCCTATCAAAGACACAATATTAACATGGAAAGCAATTAGCAAGATATTTTTTGTTATGTGTATCACCTGAAAAATGAAAGCATTTATATACATAGACACACATATGTATAGAGATAGAAATAGACCTCCTCTGCTCGTAAAGTCCAACGATTGTCATTTATTGCTCGTAAAGTTCAACAACTTAAAAAAATAAGCATAGAAGGCTAGACGTAAGGAATTTCTAACATCCATGTGAAAACACAATATACAATTTACTAAGTGAAGACCACATGGGCAAAATACAAAAACCTAGCAAGTACTAAAACTCAACTTCCAAGTCAAAGTGCATATCTCCGACACGTCCAATTTGTGTGTAGTCAACCCATACCAGATTTTTCAATGTAAAATAAATTGAATTTAACTATTTAAGTTGGATTATTAAGTAAAAGTTTAGAAGAATACTATTTTGGTATTATTGCAAAAAGAAGATGCAATAATTCAGGACCTTATAGATCTTGTGCGCTAATACTTCCAACAACCTGAGCTTTGTTTTGGACGAGAAAGTTTCACCTGTTTAACGTAAACATTGCAAAAGTTAAAAATCAAATAACATTATGTTATGCGAAAAATCTTAGAATTCTAAGAACACACACATGCACACTCCCGGTAATAACTTGTCTGCTATATTACCTTCTCCTTGAGATGCTCAAGCACATCACCCACAGTGCTTTCTTTTGCCAGCCTAATATTGTGAGTTTCCAGCTATATATGTAAAAACAAATAAGATATTTAATGTTTGCTAACTATATATGTATGCACTTGTATAGGAGCATAAAGTCCAATTATGAATGAATACTCACTTCAGAATTTGCTGCATAGCTGAAAGCTAGTTTGAGGATTCTCAACTCTTGCAATTGTGGCAGAGGTATATCCACTACTTCAAAGTACAGAATATCAGAATGCTGAACAAGAAAGTAATGCTTTGTTAGTTTCACACCCTCATCAAATGAACCCTGTCTTAGAGTTGTATGAATCCGTACTTGATCGTGATGCAGCAGCATCTCTAACAAGTTTTCTACTCCTCGATATCTTATAGGATGAGCTTTTGGTCGTTGAGAGTAGATATTGTGTGATGTAAGCCGTAGTTTGGACAGATCATCGACTCCGAGTTGGTTCGCTACTCTCTTAACAACTTCATCATATGAATCAAGCTTTGACCTTCACAATTAGTTAAATTTGAATAGCAGCGTTAATTGGATCAATATTACCAATCATAACATAGGAAATTACACTCTAGAATTAAAAGTCTGTCTTTTATTGAACTCACAGTTGTAAACAAAATTCATCCTTTTTCGGCCTTTCCAAGGAGCGAAAGTGGATAACCTGCAGAATTACAAACCAAAAAAGGTCAGGATATATTAGATGAAATTTAGAAGCATCACATTATTGCCTTAACAAGAAGGTAGTTACGGGGAAAAAGAATACTTTTAGATTTTGAATCATTATTTTGGGGTCACTGAAAGGAAATAGATGTTATAAATGGGGTACATTGAGTAACTAAAAGTGTCCAGGTGTGCACATGCACATGCACACTAAGATAATGGGAATCAAGACCAGGTGCAAGAGAAAGAGCAAAAATTTTAAAGAGTCGTGGAAGATAATATGATGAGATCACTCGATAATATTATACTCCGATATGATTGATTGTTTCTCGAGGTGACAATGTACAAATTTTATATTTTGTATATTTTTAAGCAAATAATAGCATCGAATACCAAAATACTTCAATAGGTAAAACCTTTTGTCGTGAAACAAATAATACGGGTTAAGAAAGTAATTAATTATGCTTTGTTCAGGCAATTAACGTATACAATTGTCAATATGAGGCACAACATCGACTATATGATAAAAGGGACCATTTTGGAGGAGGAGAAATGCAAAGAGAGAAAATAAAAGAGAAGTCGAAGAGCAACAAAACACACAAACATAGGCATCACACTAAGATAACGAGAAACAAGGAGCAAGAGAGGGAGAAATAGAAAGAGCGAGGAATTTAAAAGAATCATGAAAGATAATATTATGAGATCTGTTGGGAATTTATCCACAAAGTGATGAACACAAATAAAGCAATAACTACTGAGATAATGGTGGATTTGAAAACCCTTATACAATAATTTCAAATCAATGAATAAAGAATGAATAATAGAAAAATAGTAATATGCAAAGCAGTAAAGTAACCGGCTCAGGAGCCAGATCTGGCAACCGAATGCCCAAGCGCCACCAGCGGCCGGCACCCCTCATGGTTGCAAAAAACCCACAAAGCCACCAAGACACAAAGATCCACAAAGAGACCAGTTAGGCTTCATTTAGAATCACTCAAAATTCCACTAAGAAGTTTGTTTGATAAAGTATTTCACGAAAAAGGGTTTTAGTTTTGTTGTTGTTCTATCTCTTTAAAACCATAGAAGACCAATATATATATACACAGATCGAACACAGAGAGAACAAAGATAGAAAGATGTGAAATGATGAGAGATTTTCAAGAGCATGGAAAATTTGAGAGGAACAAAACCAGAGATAGAATGGAGGGAGAGGATGAGGCATTGGCTGAATAGTGGAAGAATAGGGTTAAGTAGTAATTTACGGTTAAGTAGAAGAAGTGTTGGGCTAGGTAATGGGCCAGGCAGCAAGTGGGCTGCCATCCAAGTTGGGGGGGGGGGCATGGACTAAAAAATCCAACAACATCATTGGATAATATAACATTATACTCCACAATGAATCATGCTTTCTTGGAGAGACATTGTACATGTTTTATATTTTATATAATCATAAGCGAATAATTGCATCAGATATCCAAATACTTCAATAGGTAAAACGTTTTTATGAAACAAATAATATGGGCTAGGAAAGTAATTTAACTACGCTATCTTTAGGTAGCTTATACAATAGTCAATATGCAGCACATCACTGAGCATGTGATAAAAGGAACTATCTCAAGGAGGAGAAACACGTATAGAAAAATAAAAGATAAGTTCGAGAGCAAGGAAGAATGCAAATGTCTAATATGGCAGTGCAAAATAAATGGGTTGTTCATCTTAAGAAATTTGTTCATCAAAATAAATGGGTTGCAATAGCATGATCCAATGTGGCAAATATGAGTCTCATTTGTGTTAGCTGTCTTATTGCTATTTTTAAGTATATAATTCAAGTAAAAACATAACAATTCATTTTCTAGGCGCGAGATATTGGATAAGCCTAAACTCGAGACAGCTAGAGATATGGTTTTCAATGCAAAGCTACTATATGAAGTATAAAAAATTATAAATAACTATTGATATTACACTACAAAGGGAACTTATAGAAGAGAATTTGAGTGAGAAGTAACTATTTGAAAGAATAACAAGAACAACATCTATTAGAGATATACTCTCAAGGTTAGAAGGAAGTATGTACGTGCATGCTCATCTGCACCTAGGTCCAAATGGAGGAACGTATAAAGTGAGTTTTGACATAAATGCGCATCCGCATCTACGTCGGGAGAGAGAAAGACATGAAGTGAGCTTGACGTAAATGCTTATCCGCATCTAGGTCTGGAGGGAGGAACCTGAGCTTGTCGTAAATGCTCATCCACATCTAGGTTTGGAGGGAGGAAGACATGGAGTAAGTGTGACGTGCATGCTCATCCGCATCTAAGTTCAGGGGGAGGAAGGTTAGAAAAAAGTGAGCTTGTCTTGCATCGTAATCCGTGTCTAGGTCTAGATGGTGTAAGTGTGACGTACATGCTCATTCGCATCTAACTCCGGAGGGAGGAAACTGAAAAAGTAGTGAGCATGATGTGCATGCTCTCCCATATTTAGCTTTGGAGGGAGGAAGGTTGAGAAAGAAGTCAGCTTGACTTGCATGCTCTTTCATGTCTAGGTACGGAGGGAGGAAACTACGAGAGATTTCATATTTCTCTAAATTTGAATAACCAAAACATTGCAATAAAGTTGAAACTTGTACATGGTTTTCAGTCTCATCAAATGAAACCTCCTTCAAAAGATTTTTTGGTTCAAGGTTAGAGAATAACTAGGAAACACCCCACATACTTAAATATTCCTACAAAACAAGTGTTGAAGTTGATCATCTCCATTTGCAGCAGCAATCTGAGCAGCAACAACAGCTAAACCAGCAACAACAGTAGCTTGAGGAAGTAGACGCAGACATGGGCATTTTGGATTCTGGATGAGACATTTTAATTAAATCGCATTTAGGAAAAACGTCTTTTTTATTTTGTTTGTTCTATTACATGTGTGGCCTGCCTTGTGATTTACTCGAATTGTCATTGGGCCAGCTCATTGCCCATATCGTTAGTTTGTTACATTGGCAGTTAGCTTACGTGGACGGTATATATATAAGTTAGGAGAGTCATCGTTTTTATTGTAACAAAAAATTTACAGAGACAGTCTACAGAAATGAAGAACTCCTCTTCCTCCAAAATTGTTTTTGCCTTCTTTGTCTTCCTCGATATGCAATTCAACAACAAGCAACCAGGGGGAACAGAAGAATAGGATTGGACATCTCTGACTGATGTGTTTACATTAAAGAAAAGCTCAAATATGAAGAACTGCTAGTTGTGCAAGAGGCAATTTCGAAAAACATTAATGAGCTATCAAAATGAACTATATGATGAAAAGGTCCAAGTTAGACCAATATGGATTATGTTTGATACTTTAGGAAAAGATATTCCCACAGTCCAGCAACACGAGCAACATAAGAATGAAATATGATACATGAAACATATATCTTGTAACTACAATATAGTGATTCTACCTAAGATGCAAATGCACATAGATAAATATTACTAATTAATATGAACACAATATTTATGAAAATGTACTTGAAGGCTATGCTAGTATTCAAGGAAAGATGGAATATCCGGGCAACGAAATAGCTTCCTTGTTTGAATAGGCCGTGACTTTTGATACCAGACAATGTCCCCATTGTCTAGCTGCAATAAAAGAAACTGAAAAGTTATCAAAATATAATCTTTGTCCTAACAAGATACTTGTGCTTGTAATTTCATATACCTGGTTAGAGGTAAATGTAAGTCCCGTGTCAATGTACACACATGACTGTGGGCTCAGACTTTATCTCCTGAGAAGCAAAAAACACAAGATATCTTCACCATTTAAAATATATTTGGGCATTTTGTGAAAGATATCTTCAACATTTAAACAGTATATGTGCATTTTATGAAAGATATCTTCACCATTTAAAATGGATATGTGCATTGTATTCCATATGCATAGCAATTTTTAAGTCCTTGTAAAGAAATTGCATGTAACATGAGTTATGTTCATCTCCATGATATTTGGCAGATGCAATAATAGCGTCATTTAATGAAAACAGTTGCATGTGGGTTTCATTTTAAGTTGCAGCTAACAACAATCTATTAGGATTGTTACCAGGATGTAGAAATAAGCAAATACTATCTCTTCCATGTTTATATTGGAAAAAATCTGGAAGAGTTCTATGTCTTCATCAATAGCATAGCCTGCAAGTTGATTTAACTTCTCTAGAATATCTGATGGCTTGTCATAGCTCTTGACAAAAAGTCTTGCAGCATATCTGGTATGAAATGAGAATAGATTAAAGACCAATACCTTTCTTTTATCTTTACTTTTCAGGGAAGTACTCGTGTCTATCCTTTCTATATATATTTTCTCCACATAGAACCTCATGGGAAACAAGGGAAGAAGAAAAATATCTTAACTCTCCATTCTCAGGCTCATAAAGCTTAAAGAACAGTAAAATGTCATCACTTTCTTTATCAGGGAGAGGGCCGGCGTGCAAATTCTTAATCATAGTACAGAAATTTAATAAGACCAATGATGTAAAGAAAGGCCTTCAAAGCTCATTTACTGCATACATTTGGAATTATCATGAATTACCTGTGCACGCTCTATTTGTCATCATTAGGATTGTTACTTGATATCCTCTTTAAATGGCTAAACTACAATCATATAACAATCTGAAATGTTCATAAAATCATATGGCTGACATTCAAAATGTTAAGTGTCTTCAATTTATTACCCATGTAAGTAACTTCGAACTGGAAACGCTGTCGATCAAGATCAAAAGCAGAGCCAATCAACAAACTCTAATCACGCCTTCCACATATGTTTCTATCTGCAAGTTTTCTCTTTTTTTTAATACTTATATATTTTTAGTTTTACAGACATTTTATATAAATGGAATGATTATACAATCCTTCATTAAAATTTGATGTAATTGTACATAAACTGTCTATAGTTTGAAAAATTACATTCAGTAATAATATCTTTTATTTTCATTCAATAATTTAATCCCTCTATTAGTCAAAATTCATAAAATTTTGTTATATATTAGTAAAAGATATTAGAATGGAAAACTATATTTATCCGCGAATGACTTACTACTTATTGCAGGTCAAACAAATATTTCCTAGCAAAATAACCTTTATAAGGGTGAGGATATACCTTCTCACATGCATTAGCGTGCGTGAAGATGTATAAGAGCAGTTTAAGTAGAAAAAAAATATTTCACCTACAATACCTCAGTACTAAGTCAATCAAAGGTATATCTAGATTTTCATTCAATTTTGTTTTGCTAATATCAACACATTGATGAATTTTGACTAACAGGAAGAACTATTTGTTAGATGAAAATAAAATCAGAAGTACTAGATGTAATTTGTCAAATCACATAAAGTCTATGTATAAATTATATCAAACTGAAAGAAAAGGCAGTCTAATTATCCCTAAATACATACATATTTAATACTATAATGTAAAATATATCAGAATTGCGTTCAATGAATATCTTATTTTTTGAATTCTATAAAGTAATCTGATAATTTAACATATATATTTACTAAAGTTATGATTAATAAATGATTTACTATTTTTTATGTTGTTGTACACATTGAGATATAATACTACTTGTTCTTCTATTTTATTTTACATAATTAACAAAATAATAATTTAAATTGCTATAGCAGTATCTTAATATTATTTTTAGAAAAATACCTTTTCAATTACATATATATTTATATTATTAAACATTTTTGTTATTGAATTAATTCAGAACAAAAAACATTTGTAAGATAATCTTCTGTATAGTAATGAAAAATTCCATGAAATACTGAATATTTTTATATGTTTTATACTTTATTAAAATATGTAAATTAGCAAGTTATGTATAAATATTTACATAA
Organism: Sesamum indicum; assembly: GCF_000512975.1. Classification (NCBI taxonomy): domain Eukaryota; kingdom Viridiplantae; phylum Streptophyta; class Magnoliopsida; order Lamiales; family Pedaliaceae; genus Sesamum; species Sesamum indicum. Next base: position 243,336 of record NW_011628070.1, on the reverse strand, counting down.
TTTAATTTGTATGTTTACACATCTTTGCTAACTAAACTAATCTATTTTGTATAATTAGCATAAGTAAGAAGTTTTTAAAATTTTATATTTTGTAATAATCGATTAGTAAAAATATTTAAATATTATTATAAATTCAATTTCATATTACTTGCTATTATACTTTCATAACTTATAATTGCCATTATACTTTCATAGTTTATTAACTACTTTTGATTAAAAAAAATGTATATATATAAAAATATTTTTATGATTAAACATAAGGTAAAAAATGTATATATATAAAAATATTTTTATGATTAAACATAAGGTAAATCTTTCTTTTGTTTGTGTAATATGTCTAATAAATATTCTTAAATACATTAATGTTTTAAAGTTAACTTCCCAATCAAAATTTTAAATTTTCTTAATAAATAACATTGAGTTCGAACTTAGTTTTTCCTTTTCAAGTTATGTCGAGCTCCAACTTGAGTTTGAATCTTAAAATTTTGTCGAACTCATACCCTTACAATTACCCAAAAGAAAATAGAAAACACGAAGCCAATGCTATATATTACCCAACACGACTCGAACTAAATTTTCTATTATAATTCTTGTTGCATGTTCCATTTTGTTTCACATATACATATCACGTGTATAAAGATTATGTTATTATTTTTATCTAGGAAAAAGATTTTATACACGTCAAAATATATATGTGAAACTAAATAGAAGATGCAACAGGAGTAGAAAATCTAATGTGAACACAATCAGGAAAAACCACATAAGGATGTGGCGAAAGTGATAAAAAATATAATTAAGAAGCATAAGATGTTTACGGTATAGGACTGCTCTAGGAGTGTCAATGGCCGATTAGGACGATGAGTTTTATTTTGGCGTTTTCCCCATAGCCAGAAACGCCGGAAGTACACTGGTGCAAGAAATTCTCTGGCAATCTCTTCCTGTCAATCATCTTCTATTTTTGCTAATACAAACATAGTACAAGTATGGGACAATAACATTTTTCTTCCCATAAAATAAAGCCATCCACTTTTGCTCCCATTGTTTATGGGACTATCACTTTTGGTTACTAACTTTCAAAACTTAGCACTTTTAGTCTCATGATACATTTTTATTAGATAATTAACGAAAAAACTACATGAATAGTTAAGTGCATGGGAACAAAAGTGCTGTATTTTTATATTCAGACTAAAGTGAGAGTCATGTAACCAAGGGACCAAAAGTGTAAAGGCCCAACGACCACGTGTTTTCATTAAAATATCTAACATAAAGGTGTAATCAGACCAAAAGTTATTATCTCATAAGTTACAGGGACAAAAGTGAGAATTCCATAACCAATGAGATAAAAAGTAGAGAGACACTAAATTATGATACGAAAAATATTATTTTCCCAACATCTAGTACAACTTTAATTACATTATCGATATTTAAGGAATAGTAGAATGCTAAATGGTTAAAATTACTAACTTACTGGATGAAACATGTTATTTTCACGACATAGTACAAGTAACAACAAGAATAACAACAACAACAACTACGTAGAAGAAATTAGTACTTTGCCACATATGATCATCTTTTTATGGATTTTATGCAGGAAGAACATTGCATGTTGTGCATATGTGAAAAATATCACATCACATAACCCCTTAAACATTACATGCGCACTGCATGTGATGTTTTTTTGGATAAAAACTTGATTGAGAAATAGTTATAAATGACAAAGTGTAAAATTTTATAAAGTTAAGATGGTAAGTTGGTACAAAAAGAGTTTAGATGCCAATGTATAAAAACGGCCATAGTGCGGATGACAAAATATAATTAATCCAAAAGCATATTATGTCTAACACTGTAATGTCATACAAGCTCAAGCATCATATTTATCCAATTAATTTAAGAATTTATTTTTAAATGAGAATAAATAACTATAAAATTTTAAAATATCTTATAAGATCTAGAAGCATAAGATGTTTCAATTAAACTTAGCCAAACACCCTCTAAGTTTTGTTTATAAAAGTAAAAAAGACTGGAGCTGATTTTTTATCAAACCTTAAGATGCTGAGAAATATCTCTGTCATCAATGTTGCACAGTGTTTTATCCTTGTCACTTTCACGTATGTACACCAGCATATGGACATTAGACTGCCTCGTAAACTTGAGGGGGGCATTATCTGGATTTGTCGTCACTACATGTTATTAAGAGATAAATGAAATGGTAAGAAAGTATCAAATGGTTTTAACAAAAGTAGGGAAAAAAAAAGGAAAACTTATTTCTTCTTTACCTCCATAAAGCTCGTCTAAAGCCTTTATTATGTCTTCTTTTGTCACTCGTTCATCATCGAATTTATACCTGAAACCATCTAGAATGATTTTCTTTATGTATTTTGCAACGAGAGATCTACATGTAATCTATTGCCAAAAGCAGAAAACTTGCATTTTTACATCTCGAGAAAATAGCAATTTTGGTCCCATATGTTTGGGCCTTTTACAAATAGTCCCATTTGTTGTGATTCTCTCACATTGCAACCCATAAGTTCAAAATTTTCTTATTTTTAGTCCTCAGCATACTTTTTCGTCCAATAATTAATGAAGTTGTTAGAAGGCTTTTAAGGGGGATTATGAGGGTTCCATTAATTATTGTACGAAAAATGTACTCAAGGACTAAAATTGAGAAAATTTTCAAATCATGGGATACAATGTAAGAAAATCGTAATGAATGGGACTAAAGTGAAAAAGGCCCTAACATATGGGACCAAAAATGCTATTTTTCCTTACGTCTCACAAGTTAGTCTTTGACAATATCTGGTATCATTGTTTTTGAAATCACCATATTCCATTCCATAACTCCAAAAAGTTTGCAATTTGCATGCCAAGCCTTAATTCTATTAAATTTATTTCATAAAAAAATTAATAGTGTACCAAAATTGCAAAGAGGACGTGAAATCAATTTTTTCCTAAAAAATATTAGTTAATGGCCTAATAAGAACATAGTGTGTCAAATGAAGCTCGTTAAGTTTAAGCTTCTCAGACTATACAAAGCTAAAGAACATTTACAAATATAGAAATGAAATTTTTTATGGATTAAATTCCATAGCTAACTCAATACCACTAGTTGGTTAGAGTTGGCCTTATGAAAGCATAATAGTGTCCGCCATGCACACCACCACTATGGACCAAAACACTGCAAAGAATGAAAATGTAACCTAAACTTTTGCAAGTGTGAAGAATAAGAAAATTTAGAGATGTTGCAATTTGAATAAGAAAATAATCCCAATGGTCAATTTTCGCTGGAACAAATTTTTTGTCCTATATTTTTTGAATTTTGGCATATTAGTTCTTTATCTTACTAGACTTGCAAAACAGGTCCTATCACTTTCTATTTTTTTTCAATTTTGGTCCGTACCAATGGGAGCCAAAGTATTTTTTGCAACCTAAATGACTAGAGGTCGTTTGTACACAAACATTGGGCTAAGATGCAATCCCCTATGGAGAAGCTCTGAGACCCCAATGTTGATGTTTAAAGCAGATGTACATTGATGAAATCCTTCGGTCCCTTCATCCCTCCTTCAACGTGTTTATCAAAAACTCGAAATTGGCTTAAAAAGACAATTTCATGAGTTGATAAAATAGTTGAACCAATACGAGGCAGCAATTGAAGAATCTGGACCGTCAGTATTGAATTTGGAGGCTTCAACCTCAAAAGCGAAAGGCAAAGGAGATAGATGCCAAATGAGAAAGAAGGATGAAGTTAAGTCAGCCATTGCAAGCATTTTCAGCGCTCCTGTCGCCTTAATCGGCGAGGGTAGAAGGAAAATGGAATAACGGTTTGGCAGTAAAAATTAACTTATGATGTTTGCATAAAATTCCCAAAAGGCATTAGAAGAGGGAGTGTTGTGAACTCCCCTTCACCAACTATCGCATTTGTTGAGAAAATATGATTACTATTCTTATTTCCAAGTGTTGGACATTTGCTCTTGAAACGCATTTCCGCAAATGATTTGTAGAAATGAAAGGGAATAGAACGCTAAGTCAAGTAGTCTTAAAGCTAAGGAATAGCTAGGCCATTACCAGAAAAACAATAAGACTAAATAGACTTAGCTAATAGTATTCATGTCAAAATAGTATACGATTATGTAACCCAACGTGATGAAGTCGTTACTCAATTGTTGGACAAATTAGACTACAAAAATTGATCAATGAGTTATTACCGTACTGCATAATTGGAGTATGCACGCTCAAAACAAATGACTAAAACGGATGGTCAAGAACATAACTTATAGAGAATGGCATGCATGAGCTAGGGTCATATCCCTCTAGATAGAATCAATAGGTTGGTAGATTCAAAGAGTCTAGTAATAGATGATATGAGTTTACTAACTTGTGGATCCTTTTGAGAAGAAAGAAAGCCGTGAAAGCACTTTGTGGGACAAAGAATGCTTGTAAAAAATGATCTATTGGATTGGATCCAAAATGGACATCTGTAAGTTACTAAATACACAAATGCAAGTAGAGGGTTCACAAGCTCAAGAACTTCTAGAAAGTTGGGAGAAATTAGTCTTGAGGTGGAGAACCAAACTGGTTATCGAGACAAACCCCTCGATGTGATCAAGGTGATGCTTATTTAGTGGGAGTTCTTCAAACATCTTAAAATGAGAATGAAATTCTCATTCAGTGAAATTTCTTCGGAAGAGATGATGCTGAACTATCTCTGGTAAGGGAGAAATTGAACCTTGATTGGACATGGTTCTATTGGTGCTTCACTGAACTAGTTGGGCCGCTGGAAATGAACTTTTGAAAAATCGTCCAGTTGTAAAACATGGTATTTTCTTAAGTAGCAATCAAGACACCATATTTGATATAAAATGAAAAACGCATGTCCTACAAAAGTCTTGAGTATGAGGAATGGTCCTGCACAAGTCAAAGGCCTAGTGGGAGGAAAATTGGAGCCGGAGTCTGATTTATATATGTTCGTTATGGAATAATGTAAACATCACTTGTATTCGAAACTTTTATTGACCATATCTAAAGTTCTCCAAAGGACGATTAGAAAACTCTGGTTACTCGATACGTACGAATTTCTGAAATCGAACCAGGAGAAGCGATGTAGGACATCGATCTGGATAAAGGCGTGGAGGCATAATATTTGCTATGGAGTTGAAACTAGGTTTGAGTGTCCTACATACTTGTTTTGACAAGATCATGAGGTACATGACTTGGTCAAAAGCAATGTGGAAGGTCACTGCGAGCTCAATTGTATTCCAAGTGATTTAGATGTTAGAATGTCTCAATCATTTTGAATGATAGAAAGACATCTATGGAAGTCTAAATTATGAACATTGTTCAAAAAATTCTCCATAATGGGAATTGGATTCCTATTTAGGGATAAGCTATCCAAGATTCAGTCATAGTGGATTGATAAGGGGCATAGATGTTTGACATCCCCTACGTCTTTGCTGTAAGCAGCATGTAATGTTGTTCGGTGCATTAAACCCGATGTTGCTTATGTTTTTTTAGCATAACAATAGATATCGAGTGTGCACTGACGAGTCAACATACAACTGTTGAAGGGCTGTCTTTGATACCTGAATAAGGATTGAAGAAGGTCTCTTGACGCACGTTAATGGAGAATATATTAAGGATGGCTGTAGTGATAGTAGCTTCCAAGATCATATGAATAATATTTAATCTCAAAACGAACGTACATTCTAGATTTATGATAATGTGGTTGTATTGGAAAAGTTCCAAGTGGTATACCGCACGTGGAAAAATTAAATGTACGGCAATTTTAAAGTTATAATTGGAAAACGGTTACGACCGAAAAACAACACCCTATTGTTGGGCTACACACAACACCCTATTATTGGTTCCTTAGAGGATGACAACTGGGCTACACACAAGAAAAAAGGCCTGAGATCTCATCACAAGCCCAAGGCAAAAATCTTAGACACCATCACCTGCTTTGAGTGATGATAGGAAGATGTAATGTGCGGTTGGACCGCAGGAAATCGGCAGAAATAAAAAGTAGACCCATAAGACCTAGCCGATATCGTAGATTGCTCATAGTCAATTTAATATGGAAACATGAGTAATTGGCTTTATGGTCAAGTGGGAGATTGCTGGGATTGGTGACCAAAAGCTAATTGGATTGGTGGTTTTGAGAATCACTAAAGAAATCTTTATTTAAGTAATGTTTTCCCGACAAATATGGTAAGTATTCTTCTTTGGCACACATATCTGTTGTGCTTACCAAATTACGTCAAGCACTGCTTTAACATCACAATAGATGCCCACTGACCACTTTAACAACCACGCGACAATTGGACTGCAGATTGGATGGCGGTCATGAAATCAACAGCCAAGTGCTGGGTTTGAAAAGTTCCAAGTCGAGGGCCTCGAGACTGGGCATCGAGAGTCCTACTGAGACTTGCATTAAGAGTCGCATTCATTTGATGAGTGTCGTGTTTCATCAGCGACAAATGTGGAATGTTTATGCGATCTTAGTTGGTCGATTGGCTAGATGTGGAATCGATTGAACTGACTCGTGGGGATCATTAAAAGGAAGCCTTGAAGGCTTAGTTGGTAATACTCGAATCCCCGACTTCGATAGTACGAGAGTAGTCTCAGGCTTGAGAATCATGACAGTCACGTGCATGCGATGACTGTATCTTAGATTTATTTGAGTGGTGATCGTGTCTCAGACATGGTCATCGTAAGCCTTGTCTGGTGCAGTCAAAGTATGTAGTGAGGACGGTGAGTTCCCTATAAGAGGATCCGATCCCTGTCAAAATGTGACAGAGGTATCTCATACACACTTGGAGATGCGTCTACACTGTCCAAAGCTGTGGCTACAGTCGTTGATCGAATAGGAAAAAGAGGTTACTATGTCGAGCAATTTGGCATAACGCGATCTCAAGTATTAACATATACGCCTAGTATAGGATGGGAACCGACACCCAATTTCATGCCCTAAACTAAGGCCAGGAGATGGTAAACGGAAGGACCATAACAGTATGGAGTTGAGAGCCTAAAAATTCACATGGATATTCGTATAGTCTCAATGCCATAGACTGTTGCTAGATGGCCACCCATGGTGACGGGCTTTCTTGATCAAAGGTTGATCAAGAATTATTAATTAAATTGAATTTAATTAATAATAGTATTTAATACTGCCCAAGTCTAGCTTAAAGGTGAACCAAAAAAGTCACACACAAATCACGAGAAGGTACGAGGAATTAATTAAAATCGGTCCAAGCCCCTTAATTAAGTTGGTAGAAATGATTAGAAAAGAGAATTATTGACTAAGAAATTATCTTTTGGAAAGAGCCATGTTAGTCATCATTTATTTTGAATAAAGGATTTTATTATCTTATAGATGGTTAAATGAACCTAGACATATTTTAATGCATCTATACAAGGTATATATATGTGTATTAGTTATTTGGAATAAATAATAAAAAAATACATAATACACAAAATAATTTCCTACACCCTAACTCCATCTCTCGGCTGACCCTTTTGTATACACACTGGGTGTGTATTTTTCTCCCTAATTTTTTTCTAGCAAAGAGGATTGAGGGATCCCAAATTTTGGTGGGTGTGGACGCAACTATTAAAGGCTTCTATGTTGAAACCTTGCGTAAACGGGTCAAAAAAAGGCTATTCGAAATAAATCAAATCAAAAGGTAATTCTTGATTTACAATTTATGTATCTCTCATTTTTCATTCAATCATAACCCCATTTATTTTATTGTTATATTTGCATAACTACATCGAACGCTCGGGAACTCCAAGGGCACACCCCTTGAAGTTCTGATTTTATTATGTTTCGTTTCAATTTACGTAATTTTATATTACCACTTCGGCTTGCGCGTTCCCAGGCCGATCCAATCGCATTTTTCACGATGCTTTCAAATAGTGGTTGCGATAGCTTTTTCCTAGCCCTTCTTCCTCTTCCACCGTTCGACCCTCTTGCCTTTCGCTTTGGAGGTTGAAGCCTCTCTTACCAATACTGCCAACATAGACTTGTGGGTCATCGCCTCATATTGGACCAACATATTAATTAACGGATGAATAGACTTCTGAAGTCCGTTTATGTTATAGTTAATAATAAACGGGTCGTTGGACAGAGGAAGCGACTGTAAAATTATGAATTAAGGGCCTTCTCATTAATGTACCAAAGAGTCACATGATTCTCTCACAATCAGCTTCTGATTACGAGGGACACTTGTCGATGAAGTATTTAGGATTCCTCCTTATATCGTTGCGAATTACTCTTTTGGATTGTAGTCCCCTGCTTGACAAACTCGATCAGCGTATCAAGGGTTGGGAAGGTACGTTTTTATCATATGCGGGACAAGTACAACTTATTAAATTTGTTCTTACTGCTTTAGGTGTATATTGGGCCTTTGCTTTTATTATGCCTAAGGGTGTCACTCGGAAGGTAGAAAAGCGACTGAGGGCTTTCCTATGGAAGGATTCGACTTCTCGTGGATATGCGAAGGTCGCTTGGGATTGTGTATGTCGACCTATTAATGAAGGTGGTCAAAGGCAACCAAGATATCACTACCCTCAACCGTGCTCTTATGGGAGTTAAACTGTGGCAAGTTATTCGGGGCAATAGGGCATCTATTTGGGTGGATTGGATCTATCACACAAGACTGCGAGATACTTCTGTCTGGACGGTGTCAGATCGAAGGGGTTCATGGGGCTGGCGAAAACTCCTCCATCTTCGGCCCCTCATTCGACCGTTTGTTGAGTATGTTATTGGAGATGGGGCTACATTCTATTTATGGTAGGATCCTTGTCATGAGTTAGGCCCATTTATTCGACAGTTTCCAAATGGACCTAGCCTCACGAATTCACGACTGACAGACAGAGTTGTTGCTTGCATTGAGGATGGACAATGGTGTTGGCCCCTCCTGCGATCCCGCTCATACCCTTTAAGATTGCTCACAGATATGCACCAGATTATGCATTTTCTTCCACACATTAATGGTGGTAATGACCGTATTTTATGGCGGACTCAAAAAACGACTCCAACGTCAGCCACGGTACTTCGATCGCTCCGGGCTTAGGGTCCCAAGGTAGGTTGGTCTTCACTACTCTTAGCCCCTTTAAGATCCCTAGACACACCTTTGTCCTTTGGGTAGCCATACTTGGTAAACTTTCTACCATGGACAAGCCTTGGTTATCTCACTTGGATAGCTCCTGTGTTCTTTTTATGGATGGTGCAGTGAAAAATCACAGCCACTTATTCTTTCGCGGCCCCTATTCGAGAAGTTGTTTGCAGGTGATTCGACTTACACTTCGCTTCCCTTGGCCGAACCGCCCGTGGCGTACCGACGTGTTGTGGGCTGCTAGCAGATGGAGGGGCAAGCACATGATATATGAGTCCTATCGTGCCTTACTTGGTTCCTTGATTTATCACATCTAGCGTGAGCGTAATCTTTGAGGTTTTGATTGGAGCTATCTTGATTCACGGACTTTGGGTACACTTATTCTTGATGATGTGCGACAGAGGATTCTTACTGTTCAACTGCCTTATGTTGTTAGTACATGCACATTTTATCGTTTATGGCAGATTCATTGGTTTGTCGAGGAATCCACCTAGTTGATGCTTGTTGTACTGTACTTATGTACCCTTTTACTTAATGAAATTTATATTTACCGAAATATTATGAATTAAGCTTAAAGACTTGGTCTTTGGTCTTTAACTCTCCCACTATTTATACGAAAGCCCACCACTATGGAGTGGGGTTTCGGAAATAACATTTTCTAGTAAGCTTAGAATCCACAAGCGAACTTGTCATGCCCCACTTTTACGATTCAAATGCCAAAGGCCTCGTGGGAGGTATCCAATACCATTCTCATTTCATGAGATTCCCAAGATCCTATACCTCAACTTTTCACATGATTCCGAGACTCCAAGCGAATCATGTTACTCGGTGTTAGGCCTCACCCATCAACCAAATCACATTTCATTCGCCGTCCCCCACGACTCATGAGATAGAAAAACAGTGAACATGTTCCTTCGTTCACAATGATGGTGCAGCTTTCCTCTATCCTAAATGTATCACGACTCATGAGACTACACTTGGGTATCAGTAGCTTCCTCACTATATTGTTGTGGATGGAAGGCTTGGACGGATCAAAACCATATCGATCGAAGTCCATTATAGGCCTAATATTTAACTTGGTCCAACTAAGTGAGAGTTAATATTGAGTTTTTAGACCGAGACCTCATCACATATTAACATTGCATGCACAAATATCAAATATTTAAAGCATTAAGTAAACGCATCGCATGCAATGAAACCTAGCAACCCCTGTGGGATGATCAAGAGCCCAACCTATGTGACTCACTGAGCCTGCAGTGAGTCTAAAGACTGTCTAAGGTGACCCTATGCTATTAGAATAGTGATTTACCCATCAACATATAAATGGGCCTTCAAACTCCTTCCTTATTCACGGACTTTCATCTCCATAGACTTGCTTTTACGTAAAAATCATAAACCCTTACCGAAAACCAATATTACTATCATTACAATTGAAATAAGAAATCCCGATCAAAAATCGGGGGGAGTACATAGGAGGGATGAGAGCAAGCCTTATTATTCCAAGGCATAAAAAGAGAGACAGGAGAAAATAAACACAAGGGCACACAGGCGCACCCAACAAAATAAAAAGCCATACATGCAGTCTATGGCTCCGTGATCATCCTTTAACATTCAACTACCAGATAATAATAATTAATCATGCTAGATAAAAAAATATGAACATCCCAAGAAAAACAACATGATTTCCAATATCACGACAAACAATTATATGGAGAAACCAACAAGGTTAATATTTGTAACTTAAAAGGATGACAAAGTTTTATGCATCCAATGCACGCACACCAACCGAATTAATTAAAGTAATTTAATTCTAGAAAAAATCTAATATTATCCAAAATTAAATCAGAAAAAATAAATATCTTTAAGAAAATATGGAGAAATTAAAAAATTCAATTTTTCGGAAGAAATGGTAAAAAATGGCATAGCCGTCGGCCGCACAGCTTGGGTGCAGTGCACTCGCCCGCGCACGCACGCTGTGCACTACCGGTCGCACTACTGCAGTACCATAAAAAATATTTTTTTATTTCTACACATTAAACTAAAAATAAAAGTAAATATTTTTTTAAAATACTTAAATCATCCAAAAAATTACAAAATTGAACAAGTTAATTTTCTCATATAATTATACAAGAATAGGCAAAATGAATAACATGCTTCAAAAGCAATAAAATCACGTTATCCTGCTTATTCACATTGAACCGGGCAATGATAGCACTAGAAAGCAACAAAAATGCGAGTGGATCGGCCCGAGAATGCGCAAGCGAAAACCACAAATTAAAAATCAAATTAAATAAAATCATGATTCCAAGGGTGTACCCTTGGAGTTCTCGGGCATTCGATCTAGTTAATTAAATAAACAATAAACTAAAACAGGGCATATGGTAAAATTAAAACTAGAAGATGCAAGAAACGTAAATCAAGGATTACCTTTGCTTGATTTACTTCGAACTTTCTGTCGTTGATTTGTTCAGGCAAAAATTCAACGTAGAAGCCCTATAAAGACACGTCCACACCACACCGGAATATGGAATCCCTTAATTCAATTTGCTAGAAAAGTATAAGGGAGAAAAGATCACACCAAGTGTGTAGAAGAAGGGAGCGGTCGATTTGGAGCTCTAGGGTAGGAAATTAGTCTTTGTGTTGTGTTATGTTTTTAGTTATTCAAAATAACTAATATATATACCTTGTATGAATGTACTGAAATGTATCTAGATTCATTCTACAATCCAAAAGGTAATATATTCTTTACTCCAAATAAATAATGACTAACATAGCACTTCTCAAAACTGATAATTGCTAATCATTTTTTCAACAAGCTTAATTAGGGTGTTTGGCCGACTTTAATAAGAAAAAAATACAAGGCCCAACTAATTTTAATTAAATCTAATTTAAATAAAATCTACCTAATTAAGTTCAGCATATCTTAAATTCAATTAAATACATGAGCGCAATAAGCCTTTATAATATTAATAAGTCTAACTTATTAAATAATAAAGACAAGCCCAATATAAATTAATCCTAGTAATTTATCCTAGGGCTCCATCGAATGGATCTCTCTTATTTGCAAGTAATCCAATTACTTATTGAATTAATTCCTCGTTCCTTCTCGGTAATTTGGGTGTCTCTTTAGGTTCACCTTTCAGCTAGGCTTGGACTAGTGTCAAACACTATTAATTAAATCTAATTTATTTAATAACTCTCGATCAACCCTTGATCCAGAAAGCCCGTCAAAATGGGTGGCCGTCTAGCAACAATCCATGGCACTAGAGACTAGGCGAATATCCATGTGAACTTTTAGGCTCTCGAGTCCATACGGGTATGGTCCTTCCATCTATCGTCTCCCGACATTAGTCTAGGGCATGAAATTTGATGTAGGCTTCCAATCTAGACTAGGTGTCTATGCTTAATACTTGAGATCGCATTACGCTAAATTGCTCGACATAGGAACCCGTTTTCCTATTTGACCAATAAGTGTGGCGACAGCTTTATAGAGTGTGAACACATCTCCAAGTGCATAGAAGATAACTCTGTCATATACTAATAGGGGACGGATCCTCTTCTAAGAATTTACCGTCCTCGCTACATACTTCGATTGCACTGGTTAAGATTTATGGTGATCGTGTCTGTGACATAGTCACCTCTCGCACAAACCTAAGATATAGTTATCGTATGCACGTGACTGCCGTGATTCGTCAAGTTTGAGGACTACTCCCGCACTATCAGAGCAGGGGATTCGAGTCATACCGACCAAACCTCCAAGGCTTCCATATGACGACCCCGCGAGTCAGTTCAGTCGATTCGACACTTAGCCAATCGACCCGTTAAGGTTGCATAAACGTCCAACGTCTGTCATCGATGAAACACGACACTCATCAAATGAATGTGATTCTTAATGTAAGTCTACATAGGACACTCAATGCTCGTTCTCGAGGTCCTCGACTTGGAACATTTCATACTCAACCCTTGATAGTTGGTTTCAGAACTGCCATCCAATGCGTAGTCCAACCGTTGCCCGATTGTTAAAATGGTCTGTGGGCTTTGTTGTGATGCTTAAAAGAAATACAAACATATATATAATGAGCATAATAAATGAAATGCCAATAGCGAATACTTATTTTTTTCACTGAACAACTATGCCAATCTGATTAGCTTTCAAGTCACCTATTCTAATATTTGTTGTTTGTCATTCGCCAATCTTTATCAAATAATATTAAATTGATGAATATGGTAAGTCTATCAAGTAGGCAGTGTGTTTTGTTTTGCTTACCGCTGATATAGAACAGAGGTTTCAATGTCACAACGAAATACCCACACACTTAAAGGTGAAACCCATGGAGTTAGGCTGCGCATAGCTTTGGCAGCTATGAAACAAGTCCTAAGGGTCGGTGTGAAACTTTTCAAGTCGAGGATCTCAAGATCCTACAGAGACTTAGACTAAGTACTGCAGCCGTGTTTCATCGGTAGGAGACATAAGTCGTTTGTGTAGTTTTAGTAGGTTAGTTGATAAGATAGTCGGAGGACTGAACTGACTCACTGATATTGTCATATGGAAGCCTCTTAAGGCTTGGTCACTATGACTGGGATTCTCGATTACGATAGTACGAGATTAGTCCTCGGACATGAGGAATCAAACACCACAAGTAATCTGCCCCAGTGAATCTCCACGCCTACATTCTCTTTATACAATAAAATGTGTTTTGTACTCTAACTGACAAAGATGAGAAAACATCATACTGGCCCGACCTGCCTGAGTATAGCACGTAGACCTAATCTTCAACAATCAGACACCTCAAAGTCTACTCCTGAAAGAAAATATCAACAGAGGGATGAGCCTGCCACTCAGTAAGCAAATAACCAGCCTTATCTATATATGTATATCAAACACAGCCAAATAAGATAAGTATGCAACATGCACGGAATACAGTCAATTCATTTTCAACATAATAAGCTGTAGTACACTATATAGCTATCTCGCAATAAGATAATCCAATTAAACTTCATTTTTCCTAGTTTGCTTACCAGAAGGTGATATCGTATTTTTCCCGTCAACTCAATCTCACCATTGTATAAATTTAAGTGAATCCCCTTGACAGCCGGCTAATCAATCTCATTTCTCACATAGCACTTTCATTTCGCACATAGCATTTTCATTTCGCACATAGCACTTTCTTTTCGCACATAGCTTTTTCATATCGCATCATCGCTCTTTTCATATCATATTTTCGCCTCATAGGCTTTTCAACACATCAAGGGGTATTCACACCACAATTATATTCAATTTCCACTACTCCCTCATTTCCACATATTATTCTTGTAAGCAACTAGTAACATAAAACAATATATCAACATATTTTCATTTTCAGACATCCACAACACATCAAACAACAAACATAATATTTCAACGTATTTTCTCATTCCACGTACACAATATCGTCAATCAAATCAAATCATTCACCACTTATATATTTTCAGATAAATCAATGTCAGCATCAACCACAAAGTCATATAATATTACTACCACAAATAAGGAGAACATATATAGATAATACTAATTATTTACTTACCTCAACCTCACAACGTTTCTTTTTACTTAATCGCTAATTGTCAGTCCTTTCACCTCACCCCCGTATCCTATAATGAGTTATACCACACACAATTAATATATCGAGAATATCGTAATTTCTATTAAATATAATATTGAATATCATTTGTCAATTTCCAATAATTCTTTAATATTCCATTTCTATCGAAATGCAAATCTTCATTTTTTCTCTTTATTAACATACCATTTATTAAATATAATTTTCAAAATATTTCTATGAATTTTCTCTCAATTCCTCGGTATTCTTTAATTGAACAATAATACATATAATTGCGTATTTGGTTAACAATTCCGATGGAATTGTACAAATTAGCTATAGTAATATTTAAATATAATGAATTTTATAATTTATTAACCAACGGTATCATTTTTATATCCTATTTGATATTTAATTCGACACTATTTTAAATAGCTAAACTCATAAAATATTTCGATTAAATAGTACACCGCTTAGCATAAACAACATTTAATAAATGGACTAATTAAATAATATAATTATATAAATTAATAAAAATTAAATTACAATTCTTCGTACCTCTGCTTCTTTTCCTTTCATCAATATTGTGTGTGTGTGTTGTGCAATGTGTGTGTGTATTATGTATGTGTGTGTGAGTAAAGAGAGGAGAGTGAGGCGGTGGGGGGATTGCCCACCTCCCACTCTCAATCCTCTCTCTCTTCAATTTAATTCGTTCAATGTTATTACATTCCAATTATGGCCCATAATTTATTTATCAATTAACTAAGTTTCATAAAAAATTTACCAATTGATCCCCCAATTATATATTATAATTTTTGGGGCGTCATACTGACACACATCTATTGCTATTTTCTGCAGTTCTTTCTCTAACATATTTTATATTTATATCATATATAAATAGAGTAATGTGTATTCAATTTTGACGTGAATAGATTATCCTTGTCATATATAATGTCGTTCTTAGGGATAACAACATTAGACAGATAAAATTGAAAAAAAAAATTTCGATCATCCTCACTTATATATATATAACCAATGTAAGACATATTAGAAATTGAGGTAGAAAATGCAGATGTCTATATATATATAGCTTCTTTTAGAGTGTTCAATCTAAATCTTTTGAGATCTTTTAACGCTAAATTAGGCTGGTTGGACAAGCATTTAAAGAAATATGGTACTTAAGTAAAGGAACATTACTTATAGTTCAAAAGCAAGTATATAGCTTCTACCATTTTGGTGGGAATAATAGTTGTAAAAAGGTTGTAAGTTTAGCTGCTCAAAATGGGGAAAACTCGATACATTTAGTTCTCTACTTTATGAGATTTGTGGGAATAAATGTGTCATGTTTTCCCAATTTTTAGACCATTTTGACAATTTCGTAAAGTATATGACTAAATTTGTCGGGTTTTCCAAATTTTATAAGCATTTTAAAATTTCATAAAATAGAGAATTAAAAGTGTTGAACTCCTATCCTATGGAACTAAAACTGTAATTTGGGCATGCACTATTTTGTAATTCAAGAACGGAGAGACTAAAACATTCCATCATAGCTAAGTTGAATTTTTTAGAAATTTCACGTTCGAGAGAGAAGACAACATCTCCATTCTCAAATCAGTATGGAGAAGGATTAATCATCATTAATCATCAAGAAAAATAGAATGGAAGCTAGTGTATAAATACAAGAGAAAGGAATTCAGCTAACAAACTACTAACCAACCAAATCTAGGAATAACAGAAAAATTCTAACAAACAGATTAATAATATAGTAAAGGACAAAAGAGCAAAACTGTACGGAAAAGAAAAATAAAAGGAGGTAGCTAGCGACCTACTGGCCGAGGTCGTAAGCGACCTGAAGAGCAGCGATGTAACCTCGAGGACTTGCACATTCTTCACAGCCCCCCCTCAAGCTGAAGAGAGGCCTAGCTTGGGAAGGAAGCGAGCAAAATCTGCAGAAGTGAGGGATTTAGTGAAGAGATCGGCGACTTGAGCTTAACCGGGAATGTGAGAGGGAGCAATGAAGCCAAGTTTGAACTAGTCGCAAATAAGGTGGCAACCGATCTCCAGATGTTTAGTGCGCTCGTGAAAAACAGGGTTGGCCGTAATGTGAAGGGCAGCCTTGTTGTCACACTAGAATGGAATCGGGAGCAAACTAGGAATGTCGATGTTGCAGAGTAGGAAAGAGATCGGATGAAGCTCGCTGACCGTGAAAAACTAGTGATGGAACGGCGAGAATCCAAGGACGACGCCCAAGATGCATTAGAGTAAACACAAGTTGTCCCGAGCCAGAGGACGGGAAGAAGACACTAGTGTGGGATGTGCCTTTAAGATTTCAAAGGATCTGAAGCGCAGCAGAACAGTGAGAGGTGGAAGGTGATTGTAGGAACTGATTGAGCTGTTAAGCATCGAAACAGATATCAGCAATTTGTCGGTGAGCTCAAGCTTCCACTGCATTGAAGCTTGCTTGAGTCCATATAAAGACCTCTGCAACATGCAGACATAGACAGGGGTATATAAGGTAAGCCCTCAGGTGGATCCATGTGCACATCCTCATCCAGAAATCCATGAAGGAAGGCATTGTTTATATCCAATTGGAACAGGGGCGGGAGGCTGTCAAAGATAAGAAAATTCGGACAGTAACGGATTTGGCAACAGGAGAAAAAGAATCAAGATAGTCAACTCCGTCAATCTGCTTGTAGGCTTTTGCCACAAGGCGGGCCTTGTAGCGATCTAGCGATCCAACTGGGTTCAACTTTAATTTGTAGAACCAGCGCGACCCGATAGGTCGCTTCCCCGAAGGCAATGGTGCAAGAGTCCATTGGTTATTAGCAGCCAAGGCCGCAAGCTCCTAGTTCATGGCATCCACCCAGTTCGCATGCTTGCACGCCTGAAGATAAGTGTTTGGCTCCTGTAAAACAGATTAGTTGGCAACAAAACGTATATGTGCAGCAGTAAAGGATGTAGGATGGCAGGTAGAGTGAATTGAAGAACAATGACACAAATAATCCTGAAGCCAAGATGGTTTAGAGGTGACTCCCGCACAAGTCAATGTGTAATAGTTCAAAAGGGGAAGATGATCTGGTAGTGCTAACCAGAAAAGGCAGTCTTTGCTGCTTTGCCAAATGACAAATGTCGCAATCATGATTAAAAGAAACCTAACAATGTTTCATTTCAGGAACATGGATATGTTTGATTACAGTGGGTGACGGATGACCCAACCTTTTGTGCCACAAAACGCTATCACTATTCTGAAATACAGAGCAAGTAGTGTGAACAAAACGACGAATGACATTAGGATCGAAGGAGGTCATATCTAAGCGATATAGATTTCTAACTTGCTTGCCCACCGCTATGACATGCTTAGTCTTCTGGTCCTGAGAAAGGCAATAAGATGGGTGGAAAACAACTTCGATCAGTAAAGACGAACAAATTTTGTGAACGAACAGGTGATTGAACTGAAAAGATGGAACCAAGAAAACATCTGTAAGAGGTAGATTTTTGTGAAGCACAACACTCCCTCTATGAGTGACAGATCGAGAAGTTCCATCAGGTAAGTGGAGAAAGGTCGGATGAGTGAGAGGACAGAGATTATCAAGAGTGCAAGTACTGCCACATATATGATTAGTTGCCCCGGTATCTAAGATCCAAGAGGACAAAGAGGTATGTGTAGAAATAGTAAGAACATGATTTATACCTACAAAGTCATCAATGTGTGCCAGGTTGCCTTGTGCAGGAGGTTGCAAGGTATTTTGCATCAATGCAAGCAGCTCCTAAAGTAGCTCCTTTTTCATACTCGTCTGTGCCAGATCGCCATCATTTGCGACTTGGACGAAAAAACCTCTGTTGCCGCTTTCCTCCTTCTTCCTCCTATCTTTGAGCTCTTTGTACAAATCAGGTCTCCCATACAACTTAAAACTGGTGCTCTGATTGTGCGCGGTTAGCTGACAATGCGTGCAGT
Source organism: Sesamum indicum (assembly GCF_000512975.1). Classification (NCBI taxonomy): domain Eukaryota; kingdom Viridiplantae; phylum Streptophyta; class Magnoliopsida; order Lamiales; family Pedaliaceae; genus Sesamum; species Sesamum indicum. The sequence continues at coordinate 224,692 of NW_011628070.1, read as the reverse complement.
ACAGTGATCGCTTGTCAGTACCAATTTTGTTCCTCTCAGGTCGTGTTCCACTTCCTCTCAGGTCGTGTTCCACTCCTGCCTTATATGTAAGGTTGTGCTTTCAACCTCAGCGATCTCCATCTGGACCCTTTTCTGCTACTCCGCACTTTATGGTGGAGTAGGCCTTGTTAATGGAAGGAACCGGCTCCATGACCAGCAATTGATGTCGTACAGTCTCAAAAACATCGTTGAGCTCCATCAGAAATTGCATCAGTTGCGTGAATGCAGCTGAGTCCTCCACTACCTTCTAGGCCCCACAGGTACACCTGTTGCACGTGCACTGAGGCATTGGCTTCAGTTCTGCCATTTCGTCCCACAATCTCTTCATATTCGTAAAATAGGATGATTGGGGGAGATTACCCTATGTCATAGAGTAGATTTCTCTCTGAATTTAGTACAACTGAGGCCCATTGCGTTCCCCATCTCGCTGCTCAAGGTCGGCCTAGAGCTTTGGGGAGGACTTCGTGTACATGAAGGCCTCCATGATGTCAACCGGAATCCTTTGATCAAAGAAGGGGTTATTTGGCAGTGGTTTTTCGGAGGGTTTCAACAATGAACCCCAATTTCATCTTGGCACGAAGTGCACGTTTGATTCCAAAACTCCAGTTTAGATTATTGTTTTTGGTGAGTGGGGCGCTTACCAGTATCATTCCCGGGTGATCGGACCCATGAAGTTGCAACTTCTCGGGCGAGGACTCCATTATGTTCTTCAAAATATCCGTTAACGCCGGCTATCGCCGAAATGTATAAGCACCGTATATAGAGTCCGTCAATAGAAGGCTTTGATACCATGCAGAAATTTTAAGTTTGAGAGAGAAGACAACATCTCCATTCTCAAATCAGTATGGTGAAGGATTAATCATCATTCATCATCAAGAAAAATACAATGGAAGCTAGTGTATAAATACAAGAGAAAGGAATCTAGCTAACAAACTACTAACCAACCAAGGAATAACAGAAAAGTCTTAACAAACAGATTAATAACACAGAAAAGGACAAAAGAGCAAAACTGTATAGAAAAGATAAAAAAAAGGGGGTAGCTAGCGACCTACAGACCGAGGTCGTAAGCGACCTGAAGATCAACGATGCGATCTCGAGGACTTGCACATTCTTTACAAATTTTAACTATGATCAAGATGAAAACGAAATTAGCCCAACTCTTTAATTACTCAACACTCAGTTTCAAACACTGGAATTAGAGCAAACGTAACCTTCAAAGAACATTTACATGAAAGACTGGACAGTGAATGCCCTTATATTAAAACTTATCTACTTTTGCTGGGTTTAGGTCAATTTGTAGAAGCAATTTCTACCAACAAGAAAAATCTGATGTCCGTTGCTACAACAACACTTCAAATAGAGAAATAGACACCCGTAGTTCTTCTCGCCCCAACCAGCTTCTTGTAGAAGATTTTCAATATGAATTTCAATTCTTCATACACCATAACACCAAATTGACGTAAACTGATATGAAAAAGCAGGTTCCCAGATTCAGTAAAACGAGCATATGTGGCACACTCACTATATATGAGCAATTAATTTAATTATTTTTTAAAAAATAATGATTATAGTAAGAATATATCAATTAGATTAATTAAATATAAAAAAAATAAAGAAATGAGAAATAATACTGAGAAATATGAGAGAAGAAAAAGAGATGTAGAAGTTCATAAGAGGAAAAAACTAGTAAAATAGAAAGTGAAGAAAAGAGGAAAAAACTAGTAAAATATTTAAAAATAAAAATTGAGATGTCAATAAATTGAAGACACCGATAGGGTACTTTCTAATTATATAAAAGTATAGATACATGCAATCAACAACAAGAATATTACTGATTTAAATGTACATGCTGAAGCAAACCTTAAAATATTCAAATATTCTTAAGTACACGTAAAACAAAATTTAGAATTTATTTAAAAGTAAAAAATTGACAATGCCAACAGATAATATTGTGGAACATAAATAAGTTTCAAATAAAATAATCTAACATATACACGTTAACAGAGAGATGCCTCATAAATATATTAAAAAATTAGGGAACCAAGAATCAAACATGAAAACTGAACATTAAGTGAAAATTTTGGAAAACAACTTAGACCGTGTCGGTGCTGTAATTTTCAGGTTCGCAATCTTCTTCTACTCCTTCACATGGGACACCCTAAAAAATGGCGGAGCACTGCCGCCGGCTGTCACCTGACGATTGTGATAAGAAACTGTACTGTGGATAGCTGGCAGTGCATCAGGAGGTGGATGTGATTTTTGAATAATTTTTCTGTTGGAACTTTCATGCATGCTGGATAAATTCCTGACCAATCTTTGTGTTGGAACTTTCTAGAAGTGGATGAGATTCTTGAACCATATTTCTCTTGGAATTTTCTTATTTTGGCTTCTTCAAGACTGGCCTGGAGAAATGGGAAATTCTAATAATTGCAGTGGCATAGCTGCAGAATTTACGGTGTAAGTAGAGGATATGGCCGAGAGAAGGCAGCGAAGCAGTGGGAAAAAGGTGTGTAGAGCTATAAAATATGTGCATTATGTTTGGTTTTATATTTAGAGTGTTTTGTTTTATTTTGGGAGATAAAGAGACAAAAATAAAGATAAATAAATATGTGTTAGAAATAGTATGTAAGTTTGGATTTATATTTTAATAGAACTTATGTAAAATACGTGTTGTAAGTTCGGTTTGGTATCTTGGAAGAAAAAATTCACTGTTTATTGTCAAATCATGTCTCTTTTATATGAATTTGTAATTAGGGTTAGTTACATTTTAATATCAGAACTATGGTTGTTTTACACTTTGACATCTAAATTTTTTTTTGGGTCAAATTACCATTTTAACTTTAGAAAATTTTGCATTTTGTAATTTATAACTATTTCTCAACCATTTGTTTTGTAAAAAATAAAATCACATGAAATGCACATGTGATACTTAAAGGTTATATAATGTGATATTATTTACATATGAACAGTCTGTAATATTTTTTCCACAGAAAGATCAATACAATGACGATCATATATGGCAAAGTTCAAATATCGCAAAGTTGAGATGGTAATTGACACAAAAAATAAGTTTCGGTGGCAAATGTAAAATTGGACATAGTTCAAATGGTAAAATGTAATTTACCCTTATAATTATATATATTGGTTTACTTGTAGGTGGATTGAACTGTATATATTATTGTATATATATTTTTGTATGAAAAATAATACTCAATTTATGTTTTATTTCATAAATAATAAATATATATTTAATAAATAATTTTATGCACATTTGACGTTCTATTCGAATTACTAAATTTAAATAGACTACTTCAATATTATATTTGATAAATTAATTTAAATAATTTAATATTATAAAGTTTTTTACGTATTAGTAAAAAAACACACAACCAAAGTTAATTATTTTAAGACCACATTTATTAATAAATAGTATATATTTAAATTAATTGTAGCATGTTTATAAATAGAATGGATCTAAATTAATTACACCATATCTATAATTATGTATAGATTTAAATATACTATAGTTAATAAATTGTACCATACTAAAGAATTAACAAATACATTTCTCTTTGTGTTTGTTTGCTAGATTAGAGAGTAACACCAAAGAATGCAAAGAGTGAGAAGAACTCCGATTTCTAACCCAAATTGGATTGTAGGAGAGCTAAGAAAACGCTCAGTAGCGGTCATAACTTCCACCGAAAATACGTTGAAGACGGGTGAAACTGCCACCACCACCACAAGAAAACCTAGCAAATCAACCACCACTACTTGATTTTTGCCATACCTGCGGTGCTTTCAACCGTGATTTGAAGGTCCAGAATCAGCTTTTGCACAAAGAAGGGATGCTCAAGGTAACATATTTTCGGTTGAGCGTGCTCCTCCACCATCTCCGAGAGAATGGATTGGTGCACAGAATGTGGGCGATGGCGGTTTGAAACCTGGCGGCGAAAGACAACAGACGGTGGGAGGAGTGATGATGGGACAAAAATGTGAGAATGTACTTCAATGAATTTTCTATATGATGTTGAGAAACAAGGCAAAACCCAAATCAAAACAAAATAAACACGGTCCAAGTGAATTAAATCGACCCAAACATGTGGCCTGTTTTGGTTTATCTCGGAGATGGGCCTAAAATGAATAGAAGTGGTGTGATATTAATGTAATCGTATTTACATAAACACACACTCAATAAATAGAAGAAAATAATTTTTTTGATGGGATTGACTCTCCATACACTCTCTGTTCTCTCGCACACACTACCGCACCTTCACAAACACACACTACAATTCTCCTCCATGGTGAACTTGACGACGATGGGGAGGATGCCGGTGAACCTGTTGCCGAGTTTGCGGATTATTGGGGAGAGGATGGTCTCGATTTCTTGGATGTGTCTGAACTGCACTTGGTGAAAATAGTACCGACCAAGGAAGCAGCAACAATGGCGTCTCTACTGCTTCACCAGCGCGGCTAGCGGATGAGGTTCGTGCCTCCTACAGTATTGCAGAATTTTTTAATTTGGCACAGAAGATTTTTGATGATGGCGATGTTGTTTCTCTTGCGGCGCTGGAAACTCTAAAACAGAAGTGGGAAGCGCGGTTTGGCCCTCTCTATCTACTCTGTGTTTTCCCAACCGAAGGGAGTCTGCTGGTGCGACTTTTTCGACGGGTGCGATGGAATTCCGCTGTCTTCGAGAATCAGGAGGATTTGGGTTCTGAAATTTCACTTGAACCTGTCCTCGCGATTGCTGCGCTGAAGGAGATGACCTGCGCGACTTCTGCTGCTGCTGTTGGCCCGTCGTCGGCGAATATGGTTACAGCAGCGGATATGGACCTGATGAGGAAGGCGGTGCCACCAGTGCAAACCCTAGATGCGCAACAGTTTTTGGGAGTGTTTGTTGCTGTATCAACGCCGATGATTGGAGAAGGACATGGAACACACGACGCCGGTGATCTTGCCGGCGACGAATAGTGCTGCGATTTCTGCTGCAGCGTCGCAATCTCAGCTGATTGACTGGTTTGGGCTGCCTCAAACGTCCGGAAAACGACCGGCTATGGAGGAGGGGATGGGTCATGTGCACACGGCGACAGTGACTTGCTGGTCGGAGATGAACAACACTGGAATTTGTGTTGCAGAATCTCTGTTTCTGCAACCTGCCCGGCCGTCTATTTCTGCTCTAGTGACAGTTTCAACTTCGGCGACTGAAACTGACAGGACTTTAGGTGTACACATGCAAATCCGACAGTGGTTAATATCTCGTCCGGTGATACGGATTTCTTTGTTGGAACTATTTCCCTACGTACTAGTTCTGAAATCCCAATTTATGATGATAAAATTACTTTTGTGTTCAATAATTCCTCCCAAAAAACATTGTCGCATGTTGCACCGGTAATGCAAAATGGTGAAGTCATAGTATGACCCACGTCGGAATCGATTCATGATGGGTCTCGTTGGTGGAAGGCAACAGTAGTGGGGTATTTTTTGGGCAAACGCCCGTACTTCCATCACCTGAAAGAGTATGTGACTTCTATTTGGCCTTCATTGGGGGAGGTAACTGCCATGATGAATGGGTTCTTTTTCTTCATGTTTAACACGGTTATGGATATGGAAGATGTAATAGAAGATACGTCCTAGCAATACTAGGGGCAACCGATCGTGCTCCAGATATGACAACCAGGAATGGTAATGCGTAATCTCAAACACACACGTGTCCCATTGTGGATCAGATTGAGACACCAACCGGTTGAGCTTGGACAATGGAGGGATTAAGCACAATGGCTAGTGGAGTAGGGAAGCCACTGTATCCGGATGCTATTATGAGAGCATGCACGAGACTGAATTTGGCTCCTGTATGCCTAAACACATCATCACTGTGACCCCGGACGAGGATGGATGGGAATCGCCATGCAAAGTGGACGTGGAGTAGGAATGGCTCCCCCTCAATTGTAATAGTTGTATGAGCTTGGGGCATTCGTCTAAGGAATGCTTGTTTAACAAAGGTGCAAAGTCATTAAAACCCCCTATAGCGGTCTATGTTCCTAAAGTCACTACCTCTATCCCCTAGGTTGATAAAGAGGGTATATTACACAGACGCATCTCGTGAGGTCAGATAACGGGTCCTTCTAGCAACCGGTTGATGCTTCCTTGCAGCCGCCAGTTGCTCGTGAGCCTCCCAACGAGCAAATCAGCGCGGAGGGAAGAAATAACGGTAAGGAAGTAGTCATATTCAATTCCTTTGACCCATTAAACTTCATTGATGATGCAGAAGCATCTACGAGGGGTCCTAATATCAGCAGCCCCATTAGTGGTGACCCATGTTGAATGATGCATTCTGGAACGTTCGTGCATGCAATGAACCGATGTTTATTATAGTTATATATGGTGCTAATGAAGTTATCGATCGACGTCAGTTATGAGAATCTTTAAATATGTTGGGTAATCAGTCGATGGATGAGCTGTGGTTAGTGGGGGGTAACTTTAATGCGGTACGTGATCTTAGTGAGGTTTGTGGCACATCTGGAGATATAAGGATGGCCATGGAGGAATTTAATGCATGTATTCAGTCAACTGCTTTGCATTCACTTCCCATGCAGGGTGAATGGTATACATGGCATAATTGCAGCACGACTTCGCGTAGTTTATGGAAGCAACTAGACCGGATGCTTATTAATGATACATGGCTCACACGATTCCCCACATCGTGCTACACTAGTCTCTTGCCCCAGACTTCAGACCACTCGCCGCTTGTATTGAATGGGGATAGACAAATGCAGCTTGGAGGTATGTTTAGATTTGGTAACTACCTTACTCTCTCACTAGATTTTTTCACTAGTGTGCAGAATTTCTGGCAACATGTTATTGTAGGCGTGCCTATGTATGCTGTTACACGAAAGCTGAAGGATTTAAACCCCATCTTCAGGCAGTAGAGGAGAAATAAGGGTGACATTTCGTGTAATGTTAAGCTAGAAAAAGGTTTTCTTGAGACAGCCCAAACATTACTGAGTATGGATCGGCAAGATGAACTATTACTCTTACTGGAACACTGCTGTCGGATAGTATACGCCAAGGCGGTGAAGCTCGAGAAAATCATGCTATAATATCGGGCAAAGATGCAGTGGATGAAGGGAGGGGACCAATGCTCGAAAGTCTTCTTCCGCAAAATAGTCGAAAGAAGAATTGCTCGGAGGATCTTGCTGATCAATGACGAGCAAGGAAACACCTAATACAGAGCCAGGAGCGATTATTCATGAGTTTATCTCTTTTTACCAGGCTCTATTAGGAGGGGTGCGAAGACAACAGACAATCAATATTGGGTACTTGAGACCATGGACGAGACACGCGCTGACTGAGGAGGACACCCAACTTCTACTGAAACCAGTTACAGCCGACGAAGTCAAGCAGACCGTTTTTGACATCGCATACGACAAGGCACCGGGACCTGATGGATATTTTTCTGGATTTTACAAAGCAACCTGGCCGATTGTGGGAACAGAAGTTACGTCAGCTATTCTGGACTTCTTTGATTAGGTAGGATGCTAAAGCAAATCAACACCACGCTTTTAGCATTAATCCCTAAGGTACACTCCCTTATGATGGTCACAGATTTTTGCTCTATTTCTTGCTGTAATGCCCTCTATAAGATCATTGCTAAAATTCTTGTTCAAAGATTGAGTTTGATTTTGGATAAATTGATAAGCCCCTGTCAGGCATCTTTTGTTCCGGGTCGTAGTATAGGCGATAATATTATTTTAGCACAGGAACTGTTTAGAGGATACTATCATGCACGGCTTCCCCCACGATGTGCGCTTAAAGTGGACATTCGAAAAGCCAATAACATGGTAGAATGAGATTTCCTCCTGGTAGTTCTGCATCTATTTGGGTTCCCTGCACAGTTCATTCGATGGGTGGAGGAGTGTATCACATCACCCTCGTTCTCGGTTGGTCTTAATGGGAAACCACACGGTTTCTTCGTAGGGTCACGAGGGTTACGACAGGGAGATCCATTGTCACCGTACCTATTTGTCTTAGTAATGGAGGTACTTCATTTACTCTTACTTTAATTGATTGATCAGGACATGTTATTCTATTTTTATTGGAAATGTGGACCATCTAAATTATTTCAGCTTGGATTTGTCGATGATTTACTACTTTTCTGTAAAGCTGATATGACCTCCATTCGGGTGTTTAAATGGGGTCTAGATCGATTTGCTGAGTTATCTGGACTTTGGCTTAATGGAAAAAGAGCCATCTCATTTTATCACGAGCGGCACAATGGATGAGAGACTTGTTATTAGCAGCGCTTGGCTTTCAGGAGGGGCATTTACCAGTGCGATACCTAGGGCTTCCTCTAATCTCTTTCAGACTATCAATATTGGATTGCCAACCTCTATTAGCAAAAATTGATTGTTGCATTCAGGGTTGGGAGGGTATGACATTATCATTTGCGGGGTGGATTTAGATTATTAAATCCGTTCTCATGGATTTGAGTATATATTGGACTTCCGTGTTCATTCTACCTAAAAGTACTATAAGGCAGATCGAGAAGAGATTGCGCTACTTGTTATGGAAAGGTGCTACTAGTGGGGGCTATGTAAAGGTACCATGGAGAGATATATGTAAGCCAGCTGCAGAGGAAGGATAGGGCTTAAGAGACATCGCTATTCTTAACCGTGCCTCATTAGTAAGCAATCATACGATGTGCTTATTTGTGATAGAACATCCATATGGGTGGAGTGGTTGTACCATGGGCGCTTGTGTGACAGGTCCATTTGGACAATTTCTGAGCATGGAGGTTTGTGGGGTTGGAGAAAACTCCTTCGCCTACGTACCGTTATTCGACCATTGGTGGATTACCAAGTGGGTGATGGAGCTACCTTCTATTCGTGGCAGGACCCGTGGCACCCCCTCGGACCGCTTATTCAAAGGCTACCACGTGGCCCGCAACTCACTGGTCTTGGACACTCGGAGAAACTTAATAGGGTCATTGTGGATGGGTATTTGCACTGGGCCTCATCACGGACATGTTTGGAGATTGTACAGAACTTGCCCATAATCCATGGAGACGATGATCGTGTTCATTGGCGAGATACGAATGGATGTCTCACTGTTGCACCGCTATATCGTATATTACACCCGCCGGGACCCAAGTTAGGCTGGACTTCACTACTCTCGGGCTCCTTGAAGATTCCTAGATATACATTCATACTGTGGCTCGCTATATTAGGGAAACTATCCATTACAGATAAACTGTGGTTGTCATATCTTGGTACCTATGTTCTTTGTGATGAAGGCGCAATAGAAACACATGCACACTTACTTTTTCAATGTTTTTATGCCAGACGATACCTCATAGCTGTGACAGGATGTTCGATTCACATGGCCAAACTGAGACTGGGCCTTAGACGTGGAGTGGGCTAATAGGAAGTGGAGAGGGAATCATATCATCAATTTATCCTACTGTGCACTACTCGCTGCATGTGTCTATCATATCTGTTACTCTGTCCTTTCACATGTTCTTATACATAAGAGAATTTTAGTCCTACTAACCTTAGAATATGACATCACAATGTCATAATACCCTAGCATAAAATACTTTCATGTAATGGTATATTGATTAAACCACCACAATTTTCTAACGTTATTGAAGGCTTCAAAACATAGTGATAGAACTGCACAATGGCCAAGAGTAAAACAATATAATAAACAGAAATTACTACAGAATAGCAGAAACAATTTCAATAGCTCATCAATCAATCTCTTTATTTATCTATCTATCTATATAGGAAAAAGTATCATTATAGTCCGCTAAATATGTCTAATTTTAATTTTAGTCCGATAAGTATGCCCATATTTGTTTAGGTCCAGTAACTTATGAAATTGCTACTTTTAGTCCTCTGGTAAAATTTCGGACAATTTTACCCCTATGCAACTTTTAAAAGGCAGTTTTAGTCCATATGCACTCATTTCACATTTTTTCGATAATGCTCGCCTAGAATGGTATTAGAGCCTAGGTTTATTGAAGAAATATATGATTACATTGCATTTTGATATTATTTATCCACTAATGGAGGAGACTCTCCGAGAGAAAATGAAACCGAACGAAAGTTCAAGTTACGCTAAAAACAGGGAATATTTCCAGATCCTAGAAATACAATGAAGAGAATTTCTAATGCAAATTCTTGACAAATGGTACAATGGTCCCATGAGGATTGATCCAAAACTTCTCACGCCGAAAGAGGAATAAGAATGGCTGAGGAATTTTGAGGTTCGACAAGTACTACTAGGGAATGCAATGAGGCGTCTACACTCCACTGAAGTCCATGGTAGAATCCTAGTCACGAGAAGCGGAACGGGTAAATTCCTTCATAATTTCAGTTCTAAAAATTATGACTGATTGAAAAGAACTCGAGCCAGATACATCAATGATCTCCCAAGATTTGAGGGATATACAAAAGGCAGTTCAAGACTATGGACATAGGTTAATCCATATACCTATGAAAATAGAATCTTTGAGCCAAAAGGTTGAACAGGTCCTTAAGATCCTTCCCAATCTACACAAGGTCCTTACAGATCTAAGGGCTGAAATTACAAATCTAAAAAGAAAACAAAGGAAAAACCCTGAGACATCAAGATCCAGACAGGAGCGAATCATGCACTTGGAACAGTACCTCTTCTACATCAGAAAGGGAAGGCCACGGAGATTCCAAAGCCGATGTCCAGAGAGGATCTGATTATCACATCTATCAGATCTATAAAATAATGGAGGTGACGAGAGCGTATCTATCCGATCTACAAGAATTGGCAGAATCCATTTCCTAACTCGGGATTGTGGATTTGGTCAATATCCAAACAAATGAAATTACTCCATCACTACCACTGCCGGAGAGAAGTACATGTTCTAATGATCCTTCATAGGATCACCCGATGAGGGAAAGCATGGATTTCCACATTAATGTCACTCCAACGTTTGTGGGAACCAGACTAAAGGAAAATCAAGGGAGAAATCCAAAAAGTGTGCTTGAAAATACACCTTAGGCGAGGACCATGCTCCAGCCCTTACATCCATATGGCGCTATACTGAACCTGGATATTATCGATTTCTGAAATACCGAGAAATTGATAGACGAATGGGTTGCAGCCATCAAGATAGCAACAACTTCCATAGAGCTCGACAAAGAAAACTTCATAAAGCTTGTGGAGTTGAGCTTGGAGGGATCTGTGAAGATCGAATGGGATAATACCCCAGAATATACCAAACCCAGCATCCTTGTCGAAAATTCGAAAGGCACGATAGCAGACCGGCTAGGAAGGCCTATCAAGATACACTTCATCGGAGATGGATACTTCGAAAGAAGTAGAGCATAGAAGGCTAGAGAATATGAACAGGCTCTCTTCAGCCTTGAATTAAGAAGTATTTGCAGAGTAGATGAATAAATCTATTGGTTCCGCAAGTATTTCTTCCAGAGTGGAGTAGCAACAGAAGTAGCAGCTCCAATGTTTTTCGCAAAAATATGCAGTCTATGGAGGAAAATGTTGATCCAGTCATACAAAGTACGTGAAGGACAGCTAGATTTAGTGGCGTGAAGAATGTCTTTCCTCAAAGACAAACTGAAGGATGGGTGCTATCAAGCATCCATCTAGAAAAACATGAAAAGACTAAGAGGTAAAATCAAACGAATTCCTCTCTGTTGTGATAACAATAATTTTCCAACTATTATAGGAGAATCAAGCGAGCCGAGGAAAAGGAGGAAGCAAAATAGTGATTCCTACCCCAAGAGATCCAGAAGAACCTTTTACCGATGGAGATCATGGTGGTCCAAGTCCAAAGCTAGAACATATAAATTTGGATAAAGAACAGGACCTACAAGGGTCATCCCAAGGATCTAGATGTGCAGATGTAAGATCCACTAGAAGAACCCCTACAAGAAGAATTTTCAAACGAGCCCATAACGAAGCTAATGAAAGTTTCAAAGACTGCAATTGCTGGACTTGCGGAGCAAAAGGACATATATCTCCCGACTGCCCACAAAAACGTGGTGAATTGAGAAAATTTGAAGCCACGGATGATATTCTAGATGCAGTTTAATATGGAGATTTGGTACCATTCTATCAATTCGAAGATCTTCCTTCAAACGAAAGCGTCTATGAGGAGGAAATAGAGACCGATTCAGATGGATCTTCAACAGAGTCAGAATAATTACAACGAGAGAGATAGGCTACAAACTTTCGAAAGCCTATCAGGGTTCTTTTCCAGAATGACAGTGTCAAATAAAACCATGGAAAGAACCATGCGACATGATTCCAACCTCAGCCCATAGGATGGATTTAGGATTGGAGGAATTGAGAAAGTCCTAAACCAGATAGGATTGAACCAAAGGAAGCATCACATAATCTACAAAGTAAGTTCAGGTGAGTTTGCTATACCTATGGAACGTACCAGTAATGTGATGGAAATGCAACTAATTCGTAAAGAAGAAGTTCTTGAAAATTTAAGTAAGCTTAGAGAAGAAGTAGCTATTACTATGAAATGGATCCACATAGGAACTATTGAAATTGTAATAAAAGCAACTTTTAAGGAAGGAATTGATTCAGAAATACATTTATCAATAATGGATAGAAGAATCAATAACTTAAGAGACAGTTGTCCTGGAACAATGATAGGTAATTTGTATGCAGCAAAATTAATATTTGACATTCATTCTAGGATTGCAAATAACCTAGTAGACCAAGATTTTAGTAGAGTCTTAACCCTTCATCAAGATTTCAAAAGAAAAGATCCAATGATAGAAGGTAATAGACCATATTCTATAACTGATAGAATAGCTTATGCCCGTTCTAATACACATCATTCATATATGTTTCTTAGGAAAGAATATATCAAGATTCCTAGAATTTGACATCACTAAGAAAGAAAACTTTTTCCTTGTTATGACTTATATCATTTGCAGCAACATGTTATTGGAAAATATGAAAGCATGTTAGAAATAGTAGGCCATTAAATTCTAGTTGCAGGTATTGTAGGACGAGAAAGTGGGTGTATGACTTTGGAGTTAAGTTTCTTCAAAGACCATAAACCATGGAGAAGGAAAGGTAACAGAATGAAATTCAGTTTTGATGGTTTCACCATAAAGATTGAATGACAAGTCCCTTTTCTATATACATATCTGTTGGTATGTTGTATGATCAATATAAGACAAAATATTTTGCAGCTTATATTGATTCAGGATCAAGAATTTGCACGGCAAAACCCGGAGTTTTCCCTAAGGAAGCAAGGGAAACCTTACCCGTTATTGCAGGAAGAGGTTTTTCACAAAAAATCCTGATACTCAATAAAGGAATATGAGAAGCCAAGATAATGATTGGAGGAGCATTTGGATCACCCTCGTTTAGGGTAAAAACACCTCCTGTTTACTTTCATGATACAGGTGCTGATATCTTGCTAGGTAACAATTTCATTCAAACATTTGCAAGATATATGCAGGATAATCAAAGGAATCTGTTAATCTTTACTACTAACTGTGATAGTGAGATACAGGTGTTGCGAAGAAAAAAGTATTTAACAGGATAATGCCAATAATTTTTAGCAGCAAACATGCTGATTTTGATGCCAGATTAACTCATTAAAAAATACAGGATAAGAGTAAACTTGGTAAGGTCCTTTTGTCTTTCAGGCAACAGGAACTCATACACAGCGATAGCTTCTATAAGGAATCCGAGGAGAAAATTCTGAACCTAAAAGAAGCACTACTGGAAATGAAATCAATAGACATCAGCGAAGAAAGCAGATTTTCTCTTGAGAATGTCAAGTGGCTCATCCTGAGGAACTTTAGTGAAAACCCTCTGGCATGGTGGGATAGGAACTAGATCGAAGCTACTCTGAAGGTTAAAGATGAATGCAAATACGATTATTTTCGATACAAACCTATCCAGATAAACATGGAGGATAAGAAGGATATGCAAATGATAAACAAAGTGTATATCAGTGTTGGACTCATTGAACCTGGAGTCTCTACCTGTAGTAGTTCTGAATTTCTGGTAAGAAACTATGGTGAGATTAAGAGAGGTAAACCCAGGTTGGTTATTAACTATCAAAGCATCAATAAAATATTAGAATTTGATGGTTATTACATTCCTAGTAGAGAACACTTAATTGATTGCATTAAAGGGGCAAAAGTGTTTTCCAAATTCGATTGCAAATTTGGGTTTTATCATATTAGGATGGAGAGTGAATCAAAGAAATTTACTACATTCTCCAAAAAGGATTCGTGAGCTGAAACAGGATTGCAGTAACCTCAAAAGCTTACTATACCACAGGACGAGGATGAATTGGTAGTCTATACAGATGACAATGATTACAGATAGGCAGAACTGCTCATGAAGAAAACAACTACAAGGGAAGAACCTTGTAGATACACAGGAGGGTTGTTCTCAGAATAACAAGCAAAAGTTTGGCATATTAATGAGAAAGAATTCGTTGCTGTTTGGAATGCTTTTAAGAAATGTCTTAATTTTACTTGCTAAAGAATTTACTTTAAAAGTTAATAATACTAATGTTAAGGCTTTCTTAAAAAAAGAATTAGAATCGAAAATAGAGAAAGCTCGTATTATCAGATGGAAAGCTGAATGCCAATATTATTGTTATAGTATTGTCGTTACAAAATCTCATAAAAATATTCTTGCAGATTTCCTGACGAGAGATGGAGGCAGTTGAAGCAAACTCCATTATGTTGAGACTCAGGCACCTTCGGGAAAACCTCGAGGAGCTTGATAAAAAGTTCGGATAGCTAGCGGTTAATGCCCAAGTTGCTGAAAGAATTCAAAGAGCTGATCTAGACACTTTTCAGGTCGCAATAAGGAGTTCCTTATTAGCATCCACCTTGCTATGGAACAATTTACGAGAACCAATTCGGAAGTCGTCACCTTCAGGGATGACTCACGAATTGAGGGAGCATGACCCAAAACATGTCTTTAGAGTACAAGGCTCTAGACCTGTAGCGTCGGATTCAAGTATCGATTGCAGGAGGCCATCACCAGACTCTGGTGAAAGGACAACAATTAAGTCACAGGAAGTGCAAACTCCTGTGGGTTCAAATCAACCCGACACCTCCGGGGTTAAGGAGGGATTGATTAGCCTTAGGCCAATAATAGGAACCTCTAAGGCTAATACTAACGAATTGATATCTTCTTCTTCTTGGCAGGATATCAGCAAATGTGGGAATAATTAATTTCTCGCAAAGGAGTAAACCCAGGCAAGACCATTATCGAAACATCCGAAAAATATAACAGGGTCTGGATGTTAGAGGGGTCGAAACCAGAAGATGTCCGAGAATGGTATGATTTTGGATCTCTTGCTTCAGTTCATACTATGTTGGTCTTTCCAGAGATTTTCAAAGTGGATTAGTGGGGCGGTCTTTGATTCATGGCAAAACAGCCCCCACTTAAAGAGAGGCGACGTTTTGGAGTTAAAATTTGTATCAGTAGCTCCAGAAATGGCAGGAAAGGGGTCTCATCCAGCATTCCATTTTATGAAGCTGCAAAGGCCAGATATGGTAGCTTTCAACAAGATCAAATCTGTCTCAGGAGAAGCTCCCTTGGTATCAACCATTAATGAAGATAGTATCTCTACTAGGACAGCTTAGGGATTATGGGTCTGTCTCAAAGAGATGGACAAAGTCAAGTATCCATTCAAGATTTTCTCAAACAAAATGAATGGTTCGTTCCTGTTAAACTCCATGATAAGAAAGAGAATTGAGTTCGAAGAAAGCTTATTTGAAAAGAAGAGGATGTTAATCTGCGAAAATAAGCTGCCGGCGACTGAAGCATCCAGATGAAGACGTGCAACATGTTGCATGTTGGGCAATGGCATAATCATTTATGCCCTTGCTGTGAAAAACCAGAAAAGCCCTTGTTCGGGACAAAAATTCGGGTCACACAAATTAAACCCGAACCAGACTAGGATAAAGGAAAAAGAAAATTTTTACAAAAAAGAAGTAAAAATAAAAAAATATAAAAAGGCAAGGATAAGACTGTCGGCAGAAAACGACAAAGGCCAACAGTCAGCAAAGCAAGAAAGCTAGCTGGAAAGCATGTGACCGAAAAATCATTATGGCCAACAATTAGGAATCACGAGCAGATGACGAATGCATTGAGGTCATCACAAAACAAGTTTGGAGTTCGAATTTGAAGTCCGCGGACGCCTATAAATGAAGATGCAATGAAGCAGAAGGAAAGCAACAGAAAACTTCTCCTACTATTCAAAGCATTTGAATACAAAGTCCTTTTAATCTTTTGCAGAGTTTTAATCTTTTAGTTTATGGGGTTTCCCTAACAAGTCAAGTCCTCTACACTATGAGAGGCTAAATAGTTGTCTCCTCCAACGAAGGAATAATATCTATGTAATATTCTCTATATTTCTTCAATAAATGTAACGCTTCTGTTCAACCAGTTTGTCCAAAATTCTATTAAGTTCCTCTATTGGAGTCTCTTTTACGCCCTAAGTTAGGAAATGAAATAGGGTTGTGTTGTTTTGTTAATTAAGGAGCCAAGGCTTGCGAACGATCTGCTAAGGTAGTATGGTTGGAGGAAGTTCGTAAAACCTAGGACTTCGAAAACCCGAAAACAGAGCGGTCAAAGCAGGGTATGAATTTATTGGGTCTTAGTTTATTTCGGAAGCATGTTGGGCCATTTTTAGAGCATTAAAATGGACTATTAGGCTTTATTACCAAAGTAGGGAAAAAGGGTCATAAAATTGGCTGAATGATAAGCAAAAAGGAAAGATATAGGACTAAAACTAATATTGTCAAAGTTAAAGGACCAAAACGATTTTAAGGCATAAATAAAGGACTATTCGGATCTTTTTCCCTATCTATATATATTTCTATATATACAATTAAAAAAATAGACAATCTCCGTACAGTAATTTACATGAAGCCATGTATAATTAACAAATACAAGTACTATATACAACTCAGATAACGAATCTAGAATATGATCCTCACTGTCCATTCTGAAGCAGTGGATGGGTCATCTATGGCAAAAATCTAGAACACCCACAATAAGCTGTTGGATTACATGTGAATCGACATGAAACCCTACATCAAGAGAAGCTCTCCAATATATGTACAAATATGTATGTTACACTCTCAACTTTGACAAATGTTTTACGGGGGAATGCAATTCACCATCTGTGATATTGAAAATGAGCACATTACCCTCTACGAAAAAAATATAGCAATTTACCCTCCTATACTTTTTAAAATGAAGCAATTTACCTCCTTATATAGGGAGGTAAATTGCTTCATTTTGAAAAATATAAGGAGTTAAATTGTTGTATTTTAAAAATTACAGGGAGGTAAATCGCTATTTATTTTTTTTTTTTAACAAAAACCACCTAGAGCTGGGGGGAGCTTTTCGGAGTCCTCAGTCCTTCTATATTAAAATGCACAAAATTGTTACAGCGAGGAGAGCTACCTCCCTAGAATTTCTAACAAAGCCATAAATAAGGAGTACTACTCCCTTACAAATAGAGCAAAATTAAGCAAGGAGTACTACTCCCTTACAACAAAAGACACAAACAAGTTTACTAGAAAAACTATGGCGAGAATCGCTATTTATTTTTTCATAAAGAGGTATTTTGCGATATCACAAGGGGTTGCTTGCATTTTTTCCTATATTTTACTTATGAGTTTTCAAGATCTGGCTATGTAAGAACCTCACTGGCGGCCACACTCCTAATTGTATATCCTCAATGGCTTGTTATGTGAGGTGCAATACTAAAAAGAAGAGGTCATTGCATATCTTAGTTAGAACTATTCTTATAGAAAACACAAACATATCACTGCAACTACAGATATTAAACAAATATATGTCATGAATCCGTAAACTCAGTATGTTGCATGCCTTTTTTTTGTTTTTAGAGCAACTAAGGTACGTCTTGTGTTCTATAGCATGCCACATTAAGTTTTCTTTTTGCACGTAAGGGTCAGGGCTCATAATATAGCAATCAACTTATTTGTTCAGTAGATAAATAAAAGGACATGTAGCATGAAATGGAATTTTACATAATATTTGGTTTCAATTTTGTTTCATCTCCGAGATAGGCCAAAACATGGACAATTGTTTGCCTTGATTTGTTTTGAAAGTTTTGGTCGTGTTTTGAGATGTTTTGAAATAGTGCCTCATTTGTTTTTTTTGTCAAAATAAGTGTACACAAATTATAGGTTCTACGACTAAATATATATAGAAAAGACATGATTTGACAATGAACAGTAGTTTATGTCTCCTACTAAACAACACCAAACATACCATACTTATTTTATATTATCTCCAAAAATAAATTCAAACATACACACTATCTCTAACACATACTTATTTATCTTTGTTTTTCTCTCTCTATCTCCACAAAACACATCAAAATAAGTTAAAAATGAAACCAAACATAGTGTTAGGTTTTCACTTTCAGCAAGATTAAAAACATCGAGCAACAAAATCAAATTTATTAAAAAAAAATGAAAATAAAAGCAGGTATATATTACCTGATTTGCTGTAGGAGCCTTCTAGGGGTATTGTTAACGTGTTCCAGTCCAAGATATTGCTCCCAAGAAACACAAATACTGCTTCTTTGTAGAGTCAAAACATATTATGAAATTTAAGCGCATCTGCATATAAATATTGTCACAGAGTGTGTCTATGTGAGAGAGTGAGTGAGACCTGGAAATGGCCGAACAAAGTATCTGAGTCCTCCAAGTATTCTGCTTGACTATGCGACACAAAAGCAAATCTCCACTGCATAAAATCGAGAAGATTCAAGCATAAAGTAGAAGTTGTAGCATGCCTAACCACATAAGCATCATACCATCATCTTCATTTAAACTGATTGTAACAATTAGGCTCGGGATGGAATACCTTCAAAAATTCCTCATCTCGTACTTGCAACTTGTTCTGCACATGAACCTTGATGCGAGACAAAGTTTCACCATCATTAATCACCAATAAAATGGCTCACCAAGAGTTTTAATTCACTGCCAGAAGCAAAATGAATACATAAGATTTAAAAGGAAGAAAATGAAAGAGATGCACATGCAGTTGAAATAGAGAGGTGAAACGAGTACAAATATATGAGGAAAACTATGAACTAACAAACTGAAAATACTACCGTCTGGTTTTGAGCATCCTCATGCATGAAGTGACACACATGAATCAAACATTTACTTGGGCCAAGAAATTTCTCTACCTCTGGAACCTACAATGAGAAATTATAAAAGTGGAGAAATTGTTGATATTAAAGATGAACATATGGGGAAGCCAATTTTAAAGGAAAAAGTGTCGTAGTCTGTCAAAGACACAGTACTAACATGGAAAGAATTTAGAAAGATACTTTTGTTATGTGTATCACCTGAAAAATGAAAGCATTTATATACATAGACACGCATATGTATAGAGATAGAAACAGACCTCCTTTGGTCGTAAAGTCCAACGATTGTCATTTATTGCTGCGATCTTATCACTGTTAGGATATATCTGTAGGAACTTAGAGTTTTAGCAACTTAAAAAAATAAGCATAGAAGGCTAGACATAAAGAATTTCTAACACCCATTTTGAAATACAATATACAATTTACTAAGTGAAGACCAAATGGGAAAAATATAAAAACCTAGCAAGTACTGAGACTCAACTTCCAAGTCAGAGTGCATATCTGCAACACGTCCAATTTGTGTGTATCCAACCCATACAAGATTTTTAAGTGTAAAATAAATTGAATTTAACTATTTAAGTTGGATTACTAAGTAAAATTTTATAAGAATATTATTTTGATAATATTATGAAACTAATGAATGAAATAAAAAGAAGATGCAATAATTCAGGACCTTATAGATCTTGTGCGATAATACTTCCAGAAGCCTTAGCTCTGCATTTGGACGAGAAAGTTTCACCTGTTTAACATAAACATTGCAACAGTTAAAAATCATATAACGCTATGTTATGCGAAAAATCTTAGCAGTCTAGGAACACAAACACGCACACTCCCGGTAATAACTTGTCAGCTATATTACCTTCTCCATGAGATGCTCAAGGACATCACCCACAGTGCTTTCCT
>NW_011628070.1:0-193590 GCF_000512975.1 Sesamum indicum | reverse complement strand
CAATAGTCAATATGAGGCACAACATCGACTATGTGATAAAAGGCACCATTTCAAGAAAGAAATGCAAGAGAGAAAATTAAAGAGAAGTCGAAGAGCAATAAAGCACATAAACATAGGCATCACACTAAGATAACAAGAAACAAGGGGCAAGAGAGGGAGAAATAGAAAGAGCGAGGAATTTCAAAGAATCATGGAAGATAATATGATGAGATATGTTGGGAATTTATCCATAAAGTTATGAACCCAAATAAAACAATAACTATAGAGATAATGGTGGATTTGAAAACCCTCATGCAATAATTTCATATCAATGAATAAAGAAAGAATAACAGAAAAATAGCAATACGGAAAAAAGTAAAGTAACCGGCTCAGGAGCCAGATCTGGCAACCGAATGCGCAAGCACCACCACCGGCCGGTAACCCTCATGGTTGCAAAAAACCCACAAAGCCACCAAGACACAAAGATCCACAAAGAGACCACTTAGGCTTCATTTAAAATCAATCAGAATTCCACTAAGAAATTTCTTTCACGCTTAGAAAATATTCTGACAAAGTATTTCACAAAAAGGGGTTTTAGTTTTGTGGTTGTTTTATCTCTTTAAAACCATTGAAGACCATTATATATATACACCGATAGAACAGAGATAGAAAGAGGTGAGATGATGAGATATTTTCAAGAGCATTGGAAACTTGAGAGGAAGAAAAACAAAGATAGAAAGGAGGGAGAGGAAGAGGCATCGGCTGAATAGTGGAAGAATAAGGTTAAGTAGTGATTTAGGGTTAAGTAGAAGAAGGGTTGGGTCAGGTAATGGGCCGGGCAGCAAGTGGGCTGCCATCCAAGTTGGGGGGGGGGGGGGGGCCTGGGCCAAAAAATCCAACAACATCTGGATAATATAACATTATACTCCAGAATGAATCATGCTTTCTTTGAGAGACAATGCACATGTTTTATATTTTCTATCATTTTAAATGAATAATTGCATCAGATATCCAAATACATCAATAGGTAAAACTATTTTTATGAAACAAATAATATGGGCTAGGAAAGTAATATAACTACGCTATCTTTAAGTAGCTTATACAATAATCAATATGCAACACATCACTGAGCATGTGATAAAAGGGACTATCTCAAGGAGGAGAAACACGTAGAGAAAAATAAAATATAAGTTCGAGAGCAAGCAAGAACACAAATGTCTAATATGGCAGTGCAATAAATGGGTTGTTCATCTTAACAGATTTGCAGCATAGGGTGCTTGCAATAAGAGTCTCACCTATGTTAGCCGTCTTATTGCTATTTTTAAGTATAAAATTCAAGTAAAAATATAATGATTCATTTTCTATGCGCGAGATATTGGATAAGCATAAACTCGAGACAGCTAGAGATATGGTTTTCAGTGCAATGCAATGCTACTATATGAAGTCTAAAAAATTATAAATAACTATTGATATTACACTACAAAGGGAACCTATAGCAGAAAATTTTAGTGGGAAGTAACTATTTCAAAGAATAACAAGGACAACATCTAGTAGGGAGGTGAAATAGAGAGCTGAAACGAGTACAAATATATGAGGAAAACTATGAACTAACAAACTGAAAATACTACCGTCTGGTTTTGAGCATCGCATGACATGAAGTGACACACATGAATCAAACATTTACTTGGGCCAAGAAATTTCTCTACCTCTGGAACCTACAATGAGAAATTATTGGAGAAATTAAATTGTTGATATTGGAGTTGAACATATGGGGAAGCCAATTTTAAAGGAAAAAGTGTCGTAGTCTGTCAAAGACACAGTACTAACATGGAAAGAATTTAGAAAGATACTTTTGTTATGTGTATCACCTGAAAAATGAAAGCATTTATATACATAGACACGCATATGTATAGAGATAGAAACAGACCTCCTTTGGTCGTAAAGTCCAACGATTGTCATTTATTGCTGCGATCTTATCACTGTTAGGATATATCTGTAGGAACTTAGAGTTTTAGCAACTTAAAAAAATAAGCATAGAAGGCTAGACATAAAGAATTTCTAACACCCATTTTGAAATACAATATACAATTTACTAAGTGAAGACCAAATGGGAAAAATATAAAAACCTAGCAAGTACGTAGACTCAACTTCCAAGTCAGAGTGCATATCTGCAACACGTCCAATTTGTGTGTATCCAACCCATACAAGATTTTTCAGTGTAAAATAAATTGAATTTAACTATTTAAGTTGGATTACTAAGTAAAATTTTATAAGAATATTATTTTGATAATATTATGAAACTAATGAATGAAATAAAAAGAAGATGCAATAATTCAGGACCTTATAGATCTTGTGCGATAATACTTCCAGAAGCCTTAGCTCTGCATTTGGACGAGAAAGTTTCACCTGTTTAACATAAACATTGCAACAGTTAAAAATCATATAACGCTATGTTATGCGAAAAATCTTAGCATTCTAGGAACACAAACACGCACACTCCCGGTAATAACTTGTCAGCTATATTACCTTCTCCATGAGATGCTCAAGGACATCACCCACAGTGCTTTCCCTTGGCAGCCTAATACTGTGAGTTTCCAGCTATATATGGAAAACAAATAAGATATTTAACGTTTGCTAAATATATAATATATTTGCAAGTCTTGCATATGTATGCACTTGTATAGGAGCATAGAGTCCAATTATGAATGAATACTCACTTCAGAGTTTACCGCATAATGTGTACTTGGTCGTAATGCAGCAGCATCTCTAACAAGTTTTCTACTGCTTGATATCTTATAGGATGAAAGTGGATAACCTGTAGAATTACAAACCAAAAAAGTCAGGATATATTAGATGAAAGTTAGAAGCATTACATCATTACTTTAACAAGAAGGTAGTTACAGGGAAAAAGAATACTTTTAGACTTAGAACCATTATTTTGGGGTCATTGAAAGGAAATAGATGTTATAAATGGGGTACATTGAGTAACTAATGGTCTCCAGGTATGCACACGTACATGCACATTAAGATAATGGGAATCAAGACCAGGTGCAAGAGAAAGAGCAAAAATTTTAAATAGTCGTGGAAGATAATATGATGAGATCACTCGATAATATTATATTTCGATATGATTCATTGTTTCTCGGAGGTGACAATGTACAAATTTTATATTTTGTATATTTTTAAGAAAATAATAGCATCAAATACCAAAATACTTCAATAGGTAAAACCTTTTTCTGTGAATCAAATAATACGGGTTAGGAAAGCAATTAATTATGGTTTGTTCAAGAAATTAATGTATGCAATAGTCAATATGAGGCACAACATCGACTATGTGATAAAAGGCACCATTTCAAGAAAGAAATGCAAGAGAGAAAATTAAAGAGAAGTCGAAGAGCAATAAAGCACATAAACATAGGCATCACACTAAGATAACAAGAAACAAGGGGCAAGAGAGGGAGAAATAGAAAGAGCGAGGAATTTCAAAGAATCATGGAAGATAATATGATGAGATATGTTGGGAATTTATCCATAAAGTGATGAACCCAAATAAAACAATAACTACAGAGATAATGGTGGATTTGAAAACCCTCATGCAATAATTTCAGATCAATGAATAAAGAAAGAATAACAGAAAAATAGCAATACGGAAAAAAGTAAAGTAACCGGCTCAGGAGCCAGATCTGGCAACCGAATGCGCAAGCACCACCACCGGCCGGCAACCCTCATGGTTGCAAAAAACCCACAAAGCCACCAAGACACAAAGATCCACAAAGAGACCACTTAGGCTTCATTTAAAATCAATCAGAATTCCACTAAGAAATTTCTTTCACCCTTAGAAAATATTCTGACAAAGTATTTCACAAAAAGGGGTTTCAGTTTTGTGGTTGTTTTATCTCTTTAAAACCATTGAAGACCATTATATATATACACCGATAGAACAGAGATAGAAAGAGGTGAGATGATGTGATATTTTCAAGAGCATTGGTAACTTGAGAGGAAGAAAAACAAAGATAGAAAGGAGGGAGAGGAAGAGGCATCGGCTGAATAGTGGAAGAATACGGTTAAGTAGTGATTTAGGGTTAAGTAGAAGAAGGGTTGGGTCAGGTAATGGGCCGGGCAGCAAGTGGGCTGCCATCCAAGTTGGGGGGGGGGGCGTGCATGGGCCAAAAAATCCAACAACATCTGGATAATATAACATTATACTCCAGAATGAATCATGCTTTCTTTGAGAGACAATGCACATGTTTTATATTTTCTATCATTTTAAATGAATAATTGCATCAGATATCCAAATACATCAATAGGTAAAACTATTTTTATGAAACAAATAATATGGGCTAGGAAAGTAATATAACTACGCTATCTTTAAGTAGCTTATACAATAATCAATATGCAACACATCACTGAGCATGTGATAAAAGGTACTATCTCAAGGAGGAGAAACACGTAGAGAAAAATAAAATATAAGTTCGAGAGCAAGCAAGAACACAAATGTCTAATATGGCAGTGCAATAAATGGGTTGTTCATCTTAACAGATTTGCAGCATAGGGTGCTTGCAATACGAGTCTCACCTATGTTAGCCGTCTTATTGCTATTTTTAAGTATAAAATTCAAGTAAAAATATAATGATTCATTTTCTATGCGCGAGATTTTGGATAAGCATAAACTCAAGACAGCTAGAGATATGGTTTTCAGTCAAATGCAAAGCTACTATATGAAGTCTAAAAAATTATAAATAACTATTGATATTACACTACAAAGGGAACCTATAGCAGAAAATTTTAGTCGGAAGTAACTATTTCAAAGAATAACAAGGACAACATCTAGTAGGGAGGTGAAATAGAGAGCTGAAACGAGTACAAATATATGAGGAAAACTATGAACTAACAAACTGAAAATACTACCGTCTGGTTTTGAGCATCCTCATGCATGAAGTGACACACATGAATCAAACATTTACTTGGGCCAAGAAATTTCTCTACCTCTGGAACCTACAATGAGAAATTATAAAAGTGGAGAAATTGTTGATATTGGAGTTGAACATATGGGGAAGCCAATTTTAAAGGAAAAAGTGTCGTAGTTTGTCAAAGACACAGTACTAACATGGAAAGAATTTAGAAAGATATTTTTTGTTATGTGTATCACCTGAAAAATGAAAGCATTTATATACATAGACACGCATATGTATAGAGATAGAAACAGACCTCCTTTGGTCGTAAAGTCCAACGATTGTCATTTATTGCTGCGATCTTATCACTGTTAGGATATATCTGTAGGAACTTAGAGTTTTAGCAACTTAAAAAAATAAGCATAGAAGGCTAGACATAAAGAATTTCTAACACCCATTTTGAAATACAATATACAATTTACTAAGTGAAGACCAAATGGGAAAAATATAAAAACCTAGCAAGTACTGAGACTCAACTTCCAAGTCAGAGTGCATATCTGCAACACGTCCAATTTGTGTGTATCCAACCCATACAAGATTTTTCAGTGTAAAATAAATTGAATTTAACTATTTAAGTTGGATTACTAAGTAAAATTTTATAAGAATATTATTTTGATAATATTATGAAACTAATGAATGAAATAAAAAGAAGATGCAATAATTCAGGACCTTATAGATCTTGTGCGATAATACTTCCAGAAGCCTTAGCTCTGCATTTGGACGAGAAAGTTTCACCTGTTTAACATAAACATTGCAACAGTTAAAAATCATATAACGCTATGTTATGCGAAATAGCATTCTATTCTAGGAACACAAACACGCACACTCCCGGTAATAACTTGTCAGCTATATTACCTTCTCCATGAGATGCTCAAGGACATCACCCACAGTGCTTTCCTATGGCAGCCTAATACTGTGAGTTTCCAGCTATATATGGAAATCAAATAAGATATTTAACGTTTGCTAAATATATAATATATTTGCAAGTCTTGCATATGTATGCACTTGTATAGGATCATAGAGTCCAATTATGAATGAATACTCACTTCAGAGTTTACCGCATAATGTGTACTTGGTCGTAATGCAGCAGCATCTCTAACAAGTTTTCTACTGCTTGATATCTTATAGGATGAAAGTGGATAACCTGTAGAATTACAAACCAAAAAAGTCAGGATATATTAGATGAAAGTTAGAAGCATTACATCATTACTTTAACAAGAAGGTAGTTACAGGGAAAAAGAATACTTTTAGACTTAGAACCATTATTTTGGGGTCATTGAAAGGAAATAGATGTTATAAATGGGGTACATTGAGTAACTAATGGTCTCCAGGTATGCACACGTACATGCACATTAAGATAATGGGAATCAAGACCAGGTGCAAGAGAAAGAGCAAAAATTTTAAATAGTCGTGGAAGATAATATGATGAGATCACTCGATAATATTATATTTCGATATGATTCATTGTTTCTCGGAGGTGACAATGTACAAATTTTATATTTTGTATATTTTTAAGAAAATATTAGCATCAAATACCAAAATACTTCAATAGGTAAAATCTTTTACTGTGAATCAAATAATACGGGTTAGGAAAGCAATTAATTATGGTTTGTTCAAGCAATTAATGTATACAATAGTCAATATGTGGCACAACATCGACTATGTGATAAAAGGCACCATTTCAAGGAGGAGAAATGCAAAGAAAGAAAATTAAAGAGAAGTCGAAGAGCAATAAAGCACATAAACATAGGCATCACACTAAGATAACAAGAAACAAGGGGCAACAGAGGGAGAAATAGAAAGAGCGAGGAATTTCAAAGAATCATGGAAGATAATATGATGAGATATGTTGGGAATTTATCCATAAAGTTATGAACCCAAATAAAACAATAACTATAGAGATAATGGTGGATTTGAAAACCCTCATGCAATAATTTCATATCAATGAATAAAGAAAGAATAACAGAAAAATAGCAATACGGAAAAAAGTAAAGTAACCGGCTCAGGAGCCAGATCTGGCAACCGAATGCGCAAGCACCACCACCGGCCGGTAACCCTCATGGTTGCAAAAAACCCACAAAGCCACCAAGACACAAAGATCCACAAAGAGACCACTTAGGCTTCATTTAAAATCAATCAGAATTCCACTAAGAAATTTCTTTCACGCTTAGAAAATATTCTGACAAAGTATTTCACAAAAAGGGGTTTTAGTTTTGTGGTTGTTTTATCTCTTTAAAACCATTGAAGACCATTATATATATACACCGATAGAACAGAGATAGAAAGAGGTGAGATGATGAGATATTTTCAAGAGCATTGGAAACTTGAGAGGAAGAAAAACAAAGATAGAAAGGAGGGAGAGGAAGAGGCATCGGCTGAATAGTGGAAGAATAAGGTTAAGTAGTGATTTAGGGTTAAGTAGAAGAAGGGTTGGGTCAGGTAATGGGCCGGGCAGCAAGTGGGCTGCTATCCAAGTTAGGGGGCGGGGGGCATGGGCCACAAAATCCAACAACATCTGGATAATATAACATTATACTCCAGAATGAATCATGCTTTCTTTGAGAGACAATGCACATGTTTTATATTTTCTATCATTTTAAATGAATAATTGCATCAGATATCCAAATACATCAATAGGTAAAACTTTTTTTATGAAACAAATAATATGGGCTAGGAAAGTAATATAACTACGCTATCTTTAGGTAGCTTATACAATAATCAATATGCAACACATCACTGAGCATGTGATAAAAGGGACTATCTCAAGGAGGAGAAACACGTAGAGAAAAATAAAATATAAGTTCGAGAGCAAGCAAGAATGCAAATGTCTAATATGGCAGTGCAATAAATGGGTTGTTCATCTTAACAGATTTGCAGCATAGGGTGCTTGCAATACGAGTCTCACCTATGTTAGCCGTCTTATTGCTATTTTTAAGTATAAAATTCAAGTAAAAACATAATGATTTATTTTCTAGGCGCGAGATATTGGATAAGCATAAACTCGAGACAGCTAGAGATATGGTTTTCAGTCAAATGCAAAGCTACTATATGAAGTCTAAAAAATTATAAATAACTATTGATATTACACTACAAAGGGAACCTATAGAAGAGAATTTTAGTGGGAAGTAACTATTTGAAAGAATAACAAGGACAACATCTAGTAGAGATATACTCTCAAGGTTAGAAGGAAGCACGCACGTGCATGCTCATCTGCACATTAGTCCAGATGGAGGAACGTATAAAGTGAGTTTTGACATAAATGTGCATCCACATCCACGTCGGGAGAGAGGAAGACATGAAGTGAGCTTGACGTAAATACTTATCCGCAGCTAGGTCTGGAGGGAGGAACCTGAGCTTGTAGTAAATGCTCATCCACATCTAGATTTGGAGGGAGGAAGACATGGAGTAAGTGTGACGTGCATGCTCATCAGCATCTAAGTTCAGGGGGAGGAAGGTGAGAAAATGGTGAGCTTGTCTTGCATGGTAATCCGCGTCTAGGTCTAAATGGTGTAAGGGTCACGTACATACTCATTCGTGTCATACTCCAGAGGGAGGAAACTGAAAAAGTAGTGAGCATGATGTGCATGCTCTCCCATGTTTAGGTTTGGAGGGAGGAAGGTTGAGAAAGAAGTTAGCTTGACTTGCGTGCTCATTCATGTCTCGGTACGGAGGGAGGAAAGTACGAGAGGTTTCATATTTCACTACATTTGAATAACCAAAAAATTGCAATAAAAGTTGAAATTTGTACATGGTTTTCAGTCTCATCAAATGAAACCTCCTTCAAAAGATATTTTGGTTCAAGGTCAGAGAATAACTAGGAAACACCCAACACATTTAAAATATTCCTACAAAACAAGTGTTGAAGTTGATCATCTCCATTTGCAGCAATAATCTAACCAGCAATAGCAGCAACTTGAGGATGTAGACGTAGACATTAGCATTTTAGATGTTGGATGAGACGTTTTATTTAAATCGCATTTGGGAAACACGCCTTCTTTATTTTGTTTGTTCTGTTACTTATGTGGCCTGCCTTGTCATTTATTCGAATTGTCATTGGGCCAGCTCATTGCTCATATGGTTAGTTTGTTACATTGGCAGTTAGCTTACGTGGACGATATATATATAAGTCAAGAGAGTCATCATTTTTATTGTAACAAAAAATTTACAGAGACAGTCTGCAGAAATGAAGAACTCCTCTTCCTCCAAAATTACTTTTGCCTTGTTTGTCTTCCTCGATATGCAATTAAACATGGTATCAGAGCCTTCTGTATGAAGGTCTATGGGATACACATCACTTACCCACACTTATTAGGTGAGCTATGGCAAATTTCAATAAAAGCGGCAGAACAGCTGGAATGCGAGGCACTATACATCCATCTGTCGAAAAATTAAAGTTTGGCGTTATCCTCTTCTCCGTTGGATAGTTCAAATTTTCTTACTTGGAATCGTGCCATTTATGTAGGTCTAGGAACGAAAATGAAGCTTGGATTCATTGACGGCACGTTCCCTAGGCTAGCGGTAGGATCAATAAATTTTGAGCAATGGCGTCTAGTAGACCTGATGGTTACCTCCTGACAGTGGAATTCTATCTCAAAGGAGATTGTTGAATCCTTTATGTATGTTACTTCTTCGCAAGAACTCTGGTTAGAAATACAAGGTCGATATGGCAGGAGCAATGGACCGATGATATATCAAATTCAACACAAGATTTCATCCATCGCACAACTTGATTTGTCCTTAACAGCCTACATAACCAAGCTGAAGAAATATTGGAAGGAGCAGCTGGTTTTAGCACCTAATCCAAGGTGCACTTGTGGTTGTTGTACTTGTGGACTGAACAAAGCGATCGAAATGAACATATGCAACTAATGCAATTTCTTACGGGGGTACACGAGACTTTTGACAACGAGAGAAGTCAAGTATTAATGCAGGATCCTTTGCCTACTGTGGAACGGGTGTTTTTCATGCTTTTCACAGTGGAAAAACAGATGCAAATAAACACAGAGGCTGCAACTCCTCACCATATGGCCTATCATTTCAAATCTAAGGACAAAAAGAGGGATGGAGGTGATAGATTCCAGAATAAAAGAAGACCTTATGTAGACAAATCGAACCTAACTTATACGCACTGTCACAGGACTGGACATGCGATGGATACTTGCTTTCAAATTTACGGTGTACCAGATTGGTACAAAACCTTGGGTGATAAGAGGAAAAAGGTGGTGAGTGGCAAGTCCTTCGCAGCTGCTGCAATTGCTGAGAAACCAACGTCTACAGATACCTCTGATACTAACCAATTGACTGAGATCATGGCAGATCTCATTAAATGTTTCTGGACCTTCAGGGATTGACTTGGACTATTGGATTATAGACACTGGAGCTACGAACCATATTTGTGCTAACCTTCAACTATTTCACTCATTCACAACTCCTGCACAACCTATACACATACACATACCAGATGGCACTTACAAAGCTGCTACGTACATTGGCATAGCTTGTTTTAAATGAGCTTCTCACTCTTACTCATGTCCTATGTCTTCCCTCTTTCTTTGTGAAGCTATTATCCGTCTGTCAGCTTTGTCATGATACTTCTTATATTTTTTAATTTACTGATTCTAAGTGTCTCTTGCAGGACCAAGCAAATAAAGCCATTCTGTTTAAGGCAAATAGATCCAGGAACTTATACACTGTAAGACAGATTTCATGCAGTATTCCTCCGACCTCAGTACTCAGTAACACCTCTTCCAATTCTGCTGATTTTCACTATAACACTCAAATTTGGCATCATAGATTGGGGCACATTCCCTTGCTCGTAATGAAGCATATTCAACAACCTAATTGTTCTACCATTATTCCTATTGATTCATGTGATATTTGCCATTAAGCCAAGCAATGTAGAACTTCTTTTAATCTGAGTAAATCACAATCCAAGGCTCCTTTTGATCTAGTTCACTCACTTAGATATTTGGGGATCATACACTACTTATACAATCTCAAACTGCAGCTACGTTTTAACTATCCTAGAGGACAACTCCCGTTCTCTTTGAACTTACCTCTTGGAAAAGAAAATCCCAAGTCATTTCTGTCCTAAGGTCGTTCTTCTCTATGGTTAAAACTTAACACTCTAGGAATATTAAAGTGATCATAATAGATAATGATTTTGAATTATTGAACAAAGATTGTCTATTGTTTTGTCAAGAGATGGGCATTATACATCATACCACTTGTACCTACACTCCTCAAAAAAACGGTAGAACAGAACGGAAACACAAATAACTCCTAGATGTAGCTAGAGCTTTGTTACTTCAAGCCCCATTGCCCCTTAAATTCTGGTTTGTTACTTCAAGCCCCATTGCCCCTTAAATTCTGGGGCGATTTAATTCTTACTGCCACCTACTTGATAATTAGAACACCTTCCAAGATTCTTCAATGGAAAACCCCTTTTGAAAAACTAACTGGTAATCCTCACACATATCACCATCTTCGCATTTTCGGCAGCCTATGTTATGCCACAAATATTGAGCCCCATAGGAGTAAATTTCACCCGAGAGCCTTCAAGTGCATTCTCTTGGGATATCCCATTAACATAGATAACAATCGTGTCATTGTGTCGAGAGACGTTCAGTTCTATGAAAAGGAGTTTCCATACTCTGTTCTTGTTACACAGACCACACATTCATGTCCCCTTCCTATGTTATCTCCTTCCGCTGATGATTCTGTTTCTATTCCTGATACTGAGTCTGCCTCACTTCCTACTTTTGAGCCAACTTTGCCTACTCCAGCTTCTTCCGCTACTCCAGTGCCATTATCCAGACATTCTACTAGAATTTCTCAACGTCCTACTTGGTTGAGCGATTTTATTTGCTCTACTGAACACTCATCCTCGCTTCTTACACACACCTCTGCATACAATCATTTGTAGCTTCTTTGTCTATTTTGCAAGAGCCCAACTCTTTTTTTGAATCCGTTCAGCAGAAGGAGTGGAGAGAGGCCATGGATGCGGAGCTAAAGGCCTTAGAAGCCAACCATACCTGGAAATTCGTCCCTTTGCCACCAGGTAAATGCACCATCGGTTGTAAGTGGGTTTTCAAAACTAAGCTACATGAAGACGGATCATTGGAGAGGTACAAAGCACGCCTGGTAGCTAAGGGCCTCAACTAGATTGAGGGCATCGACTATACAAATAGTTTTTCACCAGTGGCGAAGTCTGTGACTGTGCGTATTTTTCTTGCCATTGCCATTGCTCATGCTTGGCCTATTCAGAAGTTAGACATTAACAAGGCATTTCTACACGGTTATCTTTAGGAAGACTTATTCATGTTTCCCCTTAAAGGATATGATGTTCCACCCAACTTGGTGTGCAAATTACAGCGATCTTTATACAGCCTAAAGCAGGCTTCGCGCCAGTCCAATGCAGTGTTCACTTTGAAGCTTGTTGCTTATGGATTCGCTCAATCTGTCCATGATCACTACTTATTTTTGAAGCCTTCATACTCGAGTCTTATGGCTTTACTAGTCTATGTAGACGATATTCTCATCACAGGTCCCTCTCTGGATGATATTGATCAGTTTAAGTGGTATCTTCGCAAATTTTTCAGTATTAAAGACATGGGACATGCGAGCTACTTTCTCGGACATGAAATCGCTCGTAGTGCTTCAGGTCTTTATGTGGCACAGCGAAATATGCGGTGGACACTATCAAGGACACTGGGTTGGCTCAAGCAAAATCTGAGTCTAGTCCATTTCCCTCTGGTTTGAAGCTGGCTGCTAGCTCTAGTCCCATTTTCTCGTAGTACATAAATAAACCTTGTGACTCGCAAGGGAAGGTATCGTTGCATGTGGTACGTTATCTCAAGCGATCTCTCTGCAAAGGACTGTATTTTCCAGCTAGTAATTCCTTGGCTCTTCATGCATTTTGTGATGCCAATTAGGCGTCTTGCCCGGACTCTAGGCGTTCTCTCAGACGATATTGTATCTTCCTCGGTGATGCGTTGGTGTCGTGGAAAACCAACAAGTAGTTCACCGCTTCTCGTTCCACTGCTGAGTCTCAATATAGGAGTTTGGCTTCCAGTGTTTGTGAACTTTGTTGATATCATACATTCTCCCTGATTTCAACATTCCTATCTCATTGCCTATTGATTTGTTTTGTGATAATAAGGTCGCGTTACATATTCTAGCTAACCTGGTCTATCACGAGCGTACGAAGCACATCGAATTAGACTGTCATCTCGTTCGAAATGCCTTCAAGGATGGTTTTATTTCTCCTTCCTTTGTTCCTGGTTCTATGCAATTGGCTGATGTATTTACGAAGGCTTTGCCCTTGATGATGTTCATTTCGCTTACCTCCAAGTTAGGCCTGGTGTCTCTCGATCCCCGTCCCACTTGTGGTTGGGGGCTGTTGAAGTTGATCATCTCCATTTGCAGCAGCAATCTGAGCAGCAACAGCAGCTAAACCAAGAATAACAGTAGCTTGAGGAAGTAGACGCAGACATTGGCATTTTGGATGTTGGATGAGACATTTTAATTAAATCGCATTTGGGAAACATGTCTTCTTTATTTTATTCATTCAGTTACTTATGTGGCCTGCCTTGTCATTTATTCGAATTGTCATTGGGCCAACTCATTGCCATATGGTTAGTTTGTTACATTGGTAGTTAGCTTACGTGGACGGTATATATATAAGTCAGGGGAGTCATCGTTTTTATTATAATAGAAAATTTACAGAGACAGTCTGCAGAAATGACGAACTCCTCTTCCTCTAAAATTGTTTTTGCCATGTTTGTCTTCCTCGATATGCAATTGAACAACAAGCAACCAGGGGGAACAGAAGAAGAGGATTGCACATCTTCTGACTGATGTGTTTACATTAAATAAAAGCTCAAATATGAAGAACTGCTAGTTGAGAAAGAGGCAATTTTGAAAAACATTAATGAGCTATCGAAATGATTTATATGCTGAAAAGTTCCAAGTTAGACCAATATGGATTATGTTTGATACTTTAGGAAAAATATATTCCAACAATCTACTAACACGATCAACATAAGAATGAAATATGACATGTGAAACATATATCTTGTAACTACAATATAGTGATTCTACCTAAGGTGCAAATGCATATAGATAGATATTACTAATTAATATGAACACAATATTTATGAAAATGTACTTGAAGGCTATGCTGGTATTCAAGGAAAGATGGAATATCCGGGCAACGAAATAGCTTCCTTGTTTGAGCAGGCAGTAACTTTTAATACCAAACAATGTCCCCATTCTCTAGTTGCAATAAAAGAAACCGGAAAGTTATCAAAATACAATCTTTTTCCTGACAAATACTTGTGCATGTGATTTCATATACCTGGTTATATGTAAATGTAAGTCCCATGTCAATGAACACACACATGACTGTGGGCAGAAACTTTATCTCCTGAGAAGCAAAAAACACAAGATATCTTCACCATTTAAAATATATTTGGGCATTTTATGAAAGATATCTTCAACATTTAAACGGTATATGTGCATTTTATGAAAGATATCTTCACCATTTAAAATGGATATGTGCATTGTACTCCATATGCATAGCAATTTTAAAGTCCTTGTCAAGAAATTACATGTAACATGAGTTATGTTCATCTCCATGACATTTGACAGATGGCAATAATAGCTCCATTTAATGAAAACAGTTGCATGTGGGTTTCATTTTAAGCTTCAGCTAACAACAATCTATTAGGTTTGTTACCAGGATGTAGAAATAAGCAAATACTATCGCTTCCATTTATATATTGGAACAAACCTCGAAGAATTCTATCTCTTTGTTAGGAGCATAGCCTGCAAGTTGATTTAACTTCTCTAGAATATCTGATAGCTTGTCATAGCTCTTGACAAAAAGTCTTCCAGCATATCTGGTATAAAATGAGAATAGATTAAAGGCCAATACAATTCTTTTATCTTTACTTTTCAGGGAATTACTCGTGTCTATCTTTTCTATAGATATTTTCTCCATATAGAACCTCATGGGAAACAA
The DNA here is from genome assembly GCF_000512975.1 of Sesamum indicum. NCBI lineage: Eukaryota > Viridiplantae > Streptophyta > Magnoliopsida > Lamiales > Pedaliaceae > Sesamum > Sesamum indicum. The sequence continues at coordinate 178,635 of NW_011628070.1, read as the reverse complement.
GGGAACAAGAAAAATACCTTAACTCCCCTTTCTCAGGCTCATAAAGCTTAAAGAACAGTAAAATGTCATCACTTTCTTTATCATTGAGTGGGCCAGCGCGCAAATTCTTGATCATAGTACAAAAATTTAATAAGACGAATGATGTAAAGAAAGGCCTTCAAAGCTCATTTACTGAATACATTTGGAATTATCATGAATTACCTGTGCACGCTCTATTTGTCATCATTGGGATTGTTACTTGATAACCTTTTTAAATGGCTGACCTACAATCATATAACAATCTGAAATGTTTCATGCAATCATATGGCTTTGATTCACAAAGTTAAGTGTCTTCAATTTAGTACCAATATAAGTAACTCCGAAGTGGAAACGATGTCGGTCAAGATCAAAAGCAGAGCCAATCAACAAACTCTAATCACGCCTTCCACATATGTTTCTATCTGCAAGTTTTCTCTTTTTTTTTAATACTTATATATTTTAGTTTTATAGACATTTTATATAAATGGGATGATTATACAATCCTTCATTAAAATTAAATGTAATTATACATAAACTGTTTGTAGTTTGAAAAATTATATTTAGTAACAATATCTTTTTTTTTCATTCAATAATTTAATCCCTCTATTAGTCAAAATTTATAGAATATTCTTATATATTAGTAAAAGATATTGGAAAGGAAAACTATATTTATCCGCGAATGACTTACTCCTTATTGGAGGTCAAACAATTTTTTTCTAGCAAAACAACCTTTATAAGGGTGAAGATATACCTCCTCACATGCATTAGCGTGCGTGAAGACGTATAAGAGCAGTTTAAATTGAAAAAAATTATTTGACCTACAATACATCAGTAATAAGTCAATCAAAGGTAAATTTGGATTTTCATTCAATTTTGTTTTGCTAATATCAGCACATTTGATGAATTTTGACTAACGGAAAGAACTATTTGTTAGATGAAAATAAAATCAGAAGTACTAGATGTAATTTTTCAAATCACATAAAGTCTAAGTATAATTATACCGAACTTAAAGAAAAGGCGGTCTAATTATCCCTAAATAAATACATATTTAATGCTATAATGTAAAATATATTAGAATTGCGTTCAATGAATGTCTTATTTTTTTAATTCTATTAAATAATCTGATAATTTAACTTATATGTTTGCAAAAGTTATGATTAATAAATGATTTAGTATTTTTTATGTTGTTCCATATATTATGATATAATACTACTTATTTTACATAATTAACAAAATAATAATTTAAATTGCTATAGCAGTATCATAATTATTTCATAATCAGTTTGGATTTATTTTTAGAAAATTATGTTTTCAATTACATATATATTTATATTATTAAACAATTTTGTTATATAATTAATTCAGAACAAAAAACATTTGTAAGATAATCTTCTTTATAGTAATGAAAAATTCCAAGAAATACTGAATATTTTTTATATGTTTTATACTTTATTAATGGGTTGTTCATCTTAACAGATTTGCAGCATACGGTGCTTGCAATACGAGTCTCACCTATGTTAGCCGTCTTATTGCTATTTTTAAGTATAAAATTCAAGTAAAAACATAATGATTCATTTTCTAGGCGCGAGATATTGGATAAGCATAAACTCGAGACAGTTAGAGATATGGTTTTCAGTCAAATGCAAAGCTACTATATGAAGTCTTAAAAATTATAAATAACTATTGATATTACACTACAAAGGGAACCTATAGAAGAGAATTTTAGTGGGAAGTAACTATTTGAAAGAATAACAAGGAGAACATCTAGTAGAGATATACTCTCAAGGTTAGAAGGAAGCACGCACGTGCATGCTCATCTGCACATTAGTCCAGATGGATGAACGTATAAAGTGAGTTTTGACATAAATGCGCATCCACATCCACGTCGGGAGAGAGGAAGACATGAAGTGAGCTTGACGTAAATACTTATCCGCAGCTAGGTCTGGAGGGAGGAACCTGAGCTTGTCGTAAATGCTCATCCACATCTAGATTTGGAGGGAGGAAGACATGGAGTAAGTGTGACGTGCATGCTCATCAGCATCTAAGTTCAGGGGGAGGAAGGTGAGAAAATAGTGAGCTTGTCTTGCATGGTAATCCGCGTCTAGGTCTAAATGGTGTAAGGGTCACGTACATGCTCATTCGTGTCATACTCCAGAGGGGGGAAACTGAAAAAGTAGTGAGCATGATGTGCATGCTCTCCCATGCTTAGGTTTGGAGGGAGGAAGGTTGAGAAAGAAGTCAGCTTGACTTGCAGGCTCATTCATGTCTCGGTACGGAGGGAGGAAAGTACGAGAGGTTTCATATATCTCTACATTTGAATAACAAAAAAATTGCAATAAAAGTTGAAATTTGTACATGGTTTTCAGTCTCATCAAATGAAACCTCCTTCAAAAGATATTTTGGTTCAAGGTCAGAGAATAACTAGGAAACACCCAACAGATTTAAAATATTCCTACAAAACAAGTGTTGAAGTTGATCATCTCCATTTGCAGCAATAATCTAAGCAGCAATAGCAGCAACTTGTGGATGTAGACGTAGACATTGGCATTTTAGATGTTGGACGAGACGTTTTATTTAAATCGCATTTGGGAAACACGCCTTCTTTATTTTGTTTGTTCTGTTACTTATGTGGCCTGCCTTGTCATTTATTCGAATTGTCATTGGGCCAGCTCATTGCTCATATGGTTAGTTTGTTACATTGGCAGTTAGCTTACGTGGACGATATATATATAAGTCAAGAGAGTCATCATTTTTATTGTAACAAAAAATTTACAGAGACAGTCTGCAGAAATGAAGAACTCCTCTTCCTCCAAAATTACTTTTGCCTTGTTTGTCTTCCTCGATATGCAATTAAACATGGTATCAGAGCCTTCTGTATGAAGGTCTATGGGATACGCATCACTTACCCACACTTATTAGGTGAGCTATGGCAAATTTCAATAAAAGTGGCAGAACAGCTGGAATGCGAGGCACTATACATCCATCTGTCGGAATATTGATGTTTGGCGTTATCCTCAACTCCGTTGGATAGTTCAAATTTTCTGACTTGGAATCGTGCCATTTATGTATGTCTAGGAACGAAAATGAAGCTTGGATTCATTGACGGCACGTTCCCTAGGCTGGCAGTAGGATCAACAAATTTTGAGCAATGGCGTCTAGTAGACCTGATGGTTACCTCCTGGCAGTGGAATTCTATCTCAAAGGAGATTGTTGAATCCTTTATGTATGTTACTTCTTCGCAAGAACTCTGGTTAGAAATACAAGGTCGATATGGCAGGAGCAATGGACCGATGATATATCAAATTCAACACAAGATTTCATCCATCGCACAACTTGATTTGTCCTTAACAGCCTACATAACCAAGCTGAAGAAATATTGGAAGGAGCAGCTGGTTTAAGCACCTAATCCAAGGTGCACTTGTGGTTGTTGTACTTGTGGACTGAACAAAGTGATCGAAATGAACATATGCAACTAATGCAATTTCTTACGGGGTTACACGAGACTTTTGACAACGAGAGAAGTCAAGTATTAATGGAGGATCCTTTGCCTACTATGGAACGGGTCTTTTTCATGCTTTTCACAGTGGAAAAACAGAGGCAAATAAAGACAGAGGCTGCAACTCCTCACCACATGGCTTATCATTTCAAATCTAAGGACAAAAGGAGGGATGGAGGTGATAGATTCCAGAATAAAAGAAGACCTTATGTAGACAAATCGAACCTAACTTATACGCACTGTCACAGGACTGGACATGCGATGGATACTTGCTTTCAAATTTACGGTGTACCAGATTGGTACAAAACCTTGGGTGATAAGAGGAAAAAGGTGGTGAGTGCCAAGTCCTTCGCAGCTGCTGCAATTGCTGAGAAACCAACGTCTACAGATACCTCTGATACTAACCAATTGACTGAGATCATGGCAGATCTCATTAAATGTTTCTGGACCTTCAGGGATTGACTTGGACTATTGGATTATAGACACTGGAGCTACGAACCATATTTGTGCTAACCTTCAACTATTTCACTCATTCACAACTCCTGCACAACCTATACACATACACATACCAGATGGCACTTACAAAGCTGCTACGTACATTGGCATAGCTTGTTTTAAATGAGCTTCTCACTCTTACTCATGTCCTATGTCTTCCCTCTTTCTTTGTGAAGCTATTATCCGTCTGTCAGCTTTGTCATGATACTTCTTATATTTTTGAATTTACTGATTCTAAGTGTCTCATGCAGGACCAAGCAAATAAAGCCACTCTGTTTAAGGCAAATAGATCCAGGAACTTATACACTGTAAGACAGATTTCATGCAATATTCCTCCGACCTCAGTACTCAGTAACACCTCTTCCAATTCTGCTGATTTTCACTATAACACTCAAATTTGGCATCATAGATTGGGGCACATTCCCTTGCTCGTAATGAAGCATATTCAACAACCTAATTGTTCTACCATTATTCCTATTGATCCATGTGATATTTGCCATTTAGCCAAGCAATGTAGAACTTCTTTTAATCTGAGTAAATCACAATCCAAGGCTCCTTTTGATCTAGTTCACTTAGATATTTGGGGATCATACACTACTTATACAATCTCAAACTGCAGCTACGTTTTAACTATCCTAGATGACAACTCCCGTTCTCTTTGGACTTACCTCTTGGAAAAGAAAATCCCAAGTCATTTCTGTCCTAAGGTCGTTCTTCTCTATGGTTAAAACTCAACACTCTAGGAATATTAAAGTGATCATAATAGATAATGATTTTGAATTATTGAACAAAGATTGTCTATTGTTTTGTCAAGAGATGGGCATTATACATCATACCACTTGTACCTACACTCCTCAAAAAAATGGTAGAACAGAACGGAAACACAAATAACTCCTGGATGTAGCTAGAGCTTTGTTACTTCAAGCCCCATTGCCCCTTAAATTCTGAGGCGATCTAATTCTTACTGCCACCTACTTGATAATTAGAACACCTTCCAAGATTCTTCAATGGAAAACTCCTTTTGAAAAACTAACTGGTAATCCTCCCACATATCACCATCTTCGCATTTTCGGTAGCCTATGTTATGCCACAAATATTGAGCCCCATAGGAGTAAATTTCACTCGAGAGCCTTCAAGTGCATTCTCTTGGGATATCCCAATAACATAGATAACAATCGTGTCATTGTGTCGAGAGACGTTCAGTTCTATGAAAAGGAGTTTCCATACTCTGTTCTTGTTACACAGACCACACATTCATGTCCCCTTCCTATGTTATCTCCTTCCGCTGATGATTCTGTTTCTATTCCTGATACTGAGTCTGCCTCACTTCCTACTTTTGAGCCAACTTTGCCTACTCCAGCTTCTTCCGCTACTCCAGTGCCATTATCCAGACTTTCTACTAGAATTTCTCAATGTCCTACTTGGTTGAGCGATTTTATTTGCTCTACCGAACACTCATCATCGCTTCTTACACACACCTCTGCATACAATCATTTGTAGCTTCTTTGTCTATTTTGCAGGAGCCCAACTCTTTTTTTGAAGCCGTTCAGCACAAGGAGTGGAGAGAGGCCATGGATACGGAGCTAAATGCCTTAGAAGCCAACCATACCTGGAAAGTCGCCCCTTTGCCACCAGGTAAATGCACCATCGGTTGTAAGTGGGTTTTCAAAACTAAGCTACGTGAAGACGGATCATTGGAGAGGTACAAAGCACGCCTGGTAGCTAAGGGCCTCAACTAGATTGAGGGCATCGACTATATAAATAGTTTTTCGCCAGTGGCGAAGTCTGTGACTGTGCGTACTTTTCTTGCCATTGCCATTGCTCATGCTTGGCCTATTCAGAAGTTAGACATTAACAATGCATTTCTACACGGTTATCTTTAGGAAGACTTATTCATGTTGCCCCTTAAAGGATATGATGTTCCACCCAACTTGGTGTGCAAATTACAGCGATCTTTATACAGCCTAAAGCAGGCTTCGCGCCAGTCGAATGCAGTGTTCACTTTGAAGCTTGTTGCTTATGGATTCGCTCAATCTGTCCATGATCACTACTTGTTTGTGAAGCTTTCATGCTCGAGTCTTATGGCTTTACTCGTCTATGTAGACGATATTCTCATCACAGGTCCCTCTCTGGATGATATTGATCAGGTTAAGTGGTATCTTCGCAAATTGTTCAGTATTAAAGACATGGGACATGCGAGCTACTTTCTCGGACATGAAATCGCTCGTAGTGCTTCAGGTCTTTATGTGGCACAGCGAAATATGCGATGGACACTATCAAGGACACTGGGTTGGCTCAAGCAAAATCTGAGTCTAGTCCATTTCCCTCTGGTTTGAAGCAGGCTGCTAGTTCTAGCCCCATTTTCTCGTAGTACATAAATCAACCTTGTGACTCGCAAGGGAAGGTATCGTTGCATGTGGTACGTTATCTCAAGCGATCTCCCTCCAAAGGACTGTATTTTCCAGCTAGTAATTCCTTGGCTCTTCATGCATTATATGATGCCAATTCGGCGTCTTGCCCGGACTCTAGGCGTTCTCTCAGACGATATTGTATCTTCCTCGGTGGTGCGTTGGTGTCGTGGAAAACCAAGAAGTAGTTCACCGCTTCTCGTTCCACTGCTGAGTCTCAATATAGGAGTTTGGCTTCCAATGTTTGTGAACTTTGTTGGATATCATACATTCTCTCTGATTTCAACATTCCTATCTCATTGCCTATTGATTTGTTTTGTGATAATAAGGTCGCGTTACATATTCTATCTAACCCTGTCTTTCACGAGCGTACGAAGCACATCGAATTAGACTGTCATCTCGTTCGAAATGCCTTCAAGGATGGTTTTCTTTCTCCTTCCTTTGTTCCTGGTTCTATGCAATTGGCTGATGTATTTACGAAGGCTTTGCCCTTGAAGATGTTCATTTCGCTTACCTCCAAGTTAGGCCTGGTGTCTCTCGATCCCCGTCCCACTTGTGGGGGGGGGGGGGGGGCTGTTGAAGTTGATCATCTCCATTTGCAGCAGCAATCTGAGCAGCAACAACAGCTAAACCAAGAACAACAGTAGCTTGAGGAAGTAGACGCCGACATTGGCATTTTGGATGCTGGATGAGACATTTTAATTAAATCGCATTTGGGAAACATGTCTTCTTTATTTTATTCGTTCTGTTACTTATGTGGCCTGCCTTGTCATTTATTCGAATTGTCATTGGGCCAACTCATTGCCATATGGTTAGTTTGTCATTGGGCCAACTCATTGCCATATGGTTAGTTTGTTACATTGGCAGTTAGCTTACGTGGACGGTATATATATAAGTCAGGGGAGTTATGTAACATGAGTCCTTGTAAAGAAATTACATGTAACATGAGTTATGTTCATCTCCATGACATTTGACAGATGCAATAATAGCTCCATTTAATGAAAACAGTTGCATATGGGTTTCATTTTAAGCTGCAGCTAACAACAATCTATTAGGTTTGTTACCAGGATGTAGAAATAAGCAAATACTATCGCTTCCATTTATATATTGGAACAAACCTCGAAGAATTCTATCTCGTTGTTAGGAGCATAGCCTGCAAGTTGATTTAACTTCTCTAGAATATCTGATAGCTTGTCATAGCTCTTGACAAAAAGTCTTCCAGCATATCTGGTATAAAATGAGAATAGATTAAAGGCCAATACCATTCTTTTATCTTTACTTTTCAGGGAATTACTCGTGTCTATCTTTTCTATAGATATTTTCTCCATATAGAACCTCATGGGAAACAAGGGAACAAGAAAAATACCTTAACTCCCCTTTCTCAGGCTCATAAAGCTTAAAGAACAGTAAAATGTCATCAGTTTCTTTATCACGGAGTGGGCCGGCGCGCAAATTCTTGATCATAGTACAAAAATTTAATAAGACAAATGATGTAAAGAAAGGCCTTCAAAGCTCATTTACTGAATACATTTGGAATTATCATGAATTACCTGTGCACGCTCTATTTGTCATCATTGGGATTGTTACTTGATAACCTTTTTAAATGGCTGACCTACAATCATATAACAATCTGAAATGTTTCATACAATCATATGGCTTTGATTCAAAAAGTTAAGTGTCTTCAATTTAGTACCCATATAAGTAACTCCGAAGTGGAAACGGTGTCGATCAAGATCAAAAGCAGAGCCAATCAACAAACTCTAATCACGCCTTCCACATATGTTTATATCTGCAAGTTTTCTCTTTTTTTTTAATACTTATACATTTTAGTTTTATAGACATTTTATATAAATGGGATGATTATACAATCCTTCATTAAAATTAGATGTAATTATACATAAACTGTTTGTAGTTTGAAAAATTATATTTAGTAACAATATCCTTTTTTTTCATTCAATAATTTAATCCCTCTATTAGTCAAAATTTATAGAATATTCTTATATATTAGTAAAAGATATTGGAATGAAAAACTATATTTATCCGCGATTGACTTACTCCTTATTGGAGGTCAAACAAATTTTTTCTAGCAAAACAACCTTTATAAGGGTGAAGATATACCTCCTCACATGCATTAGCGTGCATGAAGACGTATAAGAGCAATTTAAATTGAAAAAAATTATTTGACCTACAATAAATCAGTAATATGTCAATCAAAGGTAAATTTGGATTTTCATTCAATTTTGTTTTGCTAATATCAGCACATTTGATGAATTTTGACTAACGGGAAGAACTATTTGTTAGATGAAAATAAAACCAGAAGTACTAGATGTAATTTTTCAAATTACATAAAGTCTAAGTATAATTATACCGAACTTAAAGAAAAGGCGGTCTAATTATCCCAAAATAAATACATATTTAATACTATAATGTAAAATAATCTGATTAAAGTTAAATGAATGTCTTATTTTTTTAATTCTATTAAATAATCTGATAATTTAACTTATATGTTTGCAAAAGTTATGATTAATAAATGATTTAGTATTTTTTATGTTGTTCTATACATTATGATATAATACTACTTATTTTACATAATTAACAAAATAATAATTTAAATTGCTATAGCAGTATCATAATTATTTCATAATCAGTTTGGATTTATTTTCAGAAAATTATGTTTTCAATTACATATATATTTATATTATTAAACAATTTTTTTATATAATTAATTCAGAACAAAAAACATTTGTAAGATAATCTTCTTTATAGTAATGAAAAATTCCAAGAAATACTGGATATTTTTTATATGTTTTATACTTTATTAATGAAATATGTAAATTAGCAAGTTATGTATAAATATTTACATAATTTAATTTGTATCTTTACACATCTTTGCTACCTAAACTAATCTATTTTGTGTAATTAGCATAAGTAAGAAGTTTTTAAAATTTTATATTTTGTATTAATCGATTAGTAAAAATATTTAAATATTATTATACATTCAATTTCATATTAATTGCCATTATACTTTCATAATTTATAATTTCCATTATACTTTCATAATTTATTAACTACTTTTGATTAAAAAAAATGTATATATATAAAAAAAAATTTATGATTAAACATAAGGTAAATCTTTCTTTTCTTTGTGTAATATGTTTAATAAATATTCTTAAATACATTAATATTTCAAAGTTATCTTCCCAATCAAAATTTTAAATTTTCTTAATAAAAAACATTGAGTTCGAACTTAGTTTTTCCTTTTCAAGTTATGTCGAGCCCGAACTTGAGTTTGAATCTTAAAATTTTGTCGAACTTACCCTTACAATTACCCAAAAGAAAATAGAAAACAAGATGCCAATGCTATATAATTACCCAACACGACTCGAACTACATTTTCTATTATAATTCTTGTTGCATCTTCTATTTTATTTCACATATACATATCACGTATATAAAGATTATGTTATTAATTTTATCTAGGGAAAGGATTTTATACATGTCAAAATAGATATATGAAACTAAATAGAAGATGCAACAGGAGTAGAAAATCCAATGTGAACACAATCAGGATAAACCGCATAATGATGTGGCAAAAGTGATAAAAAATATAATTAAGAAGCATAATATGTTTGCGGTGTAGGACTCCTCTAGGAGTGTCAATGGCCGATTAGGACGATGAGTTTATTTTGGCGCTTTCCCCATTGCTAGAAACGCTTGAAGTACACTGGATCAAGAAATTCTCTGGCAATCTCTTCCTGTACATAGTACAAGTATGGGAAAATAACATTTTTCTTCCCATAAAATAAAGCCGTCCACTTTTGGTCCCATTGGCTATGGGACTATCACTTTTGGTTATTAACTTTCAACACTTAGCACTTTTAGTCTCATGACACATTTTTATTAGATAATTAACGAAAAAAACTACGTGATAGATAAGTGTTATGGGAACAAAAGTGCTGTATTTTTAAGTTCAGACTAAAGTGAGAGTGATGTAACCAAGGGACCAAAAGTGTAAAGGCCCAACAACCACGTGTTTTCGTTAAAATACCTAACAGAAAGGTATAATGAGACCAAATGTGTTACTCTTCATAAGCTACAGGGACAAACGTGAGAATTCCATAACCAATGGGACAAAAAGTAGAAAGACCCTAAATTACGATACAAAAAATATTATTTTCTCAACATAGTGCAAGTGTCATAGTGCAACTTTAATTGCATAATGTATATTTAAGGAATAGTAGAACGCTAAATGGTTAAAAATACTAACTTACTGGGCGAAACATGCTATTTTTCCGACATAGTACAAGTAACAACAAGAATAACAACAACAACTATGTAGAAGAAATGTCAATATAATTTACCTTTACAATCATGTACATATTAGCTTCCGCTTTTTTTTTCTTCTTTAGTTCTTTCTCTTTTTTCTCCCTCTTCAACCTCTCCTACACGAACAAAAAATTTTACTAATGCGAACTACATAGAAAAAGAATAACAGGGTGTTTGGCTAAGCTGATAAGAACATGGTTGAAACATTTTATAAGATGTTTAGAACCCCATAAGCTGTTGAGAACCATTCAATAATTCTTTTTTTTTTTTTTTTGAAGAGCTCATGAGATCCTAGGTAAGATGTTTTGGATCTCATAAGCTCTTTAAGAAAAGGTTAACTTCACCTCTCTTGTTTTTAAAATATCTTATATGTTCTTCAAATAATGTCCAAAAAATAAAAACACACTCATAATTTTGTTAGTATTTTAATTTTAACCTTCGTATAATTTACATAACCCCAAAACAAAATTATCTATTTGTATAATTTTAAATTCTAAGAGTTTGATCAATTTTTTGGTTATTATTACAGTATAAAAAGCTTAGGCTGAATTATATTTTGCTCTTCGAACTACACCCTTTTTTACACTTCGCTATAGAAATTATTTTTTGTGTCAACTTACCATATCACCTTTGCAAAATTAGTACTTTTCCATATATGATCGTCCTTTTATTGATTTTATGCCGAAAGAACATTACATGTTGTGCATATGTGAAAAATATCACATCACATAACCCTTAAACATCACATGCACACTGGATGTGATGTTTTTTCGATAAAACTTGGTTGAGAAATAGTTATAAATGGCAAAGTGTAAAATTTTATAAAGTTAAGATGGTAAGTTGACACAAAAAAAGTTTAGATGCCAATGTATAAAACGGTCATAGTGCGGATGACAAAATATAAGTAATCCAAAAGCTTATTATGTCTAACACTGTAATGTCATACAACCTCAAGCATCATATTTATCCAAATAATTTAAGAACTTATTTTTAAAATAAGAATAAATATCTATAAAATCTTAAAATATCCTATAAGATCTAGAAGCATAAGATGTTTCAATTAAACTTAGCCAAAAATCCTCTAAGTTTCTTTTATAAAAGTAAAAATGACTTGAGCTGATTTTTTATCAATCCTTAAGATGCTGAGAAATATCTCTGTCATTAATGTCGCACAGTGTTTTATCCTTGTCACTTTCACGTGTGTACACCAGCATATAGGCATTAGACTGCCCTGTAAACTTGAGGGGGCATTATCTGGATTTGTCGTCATTACATGCTGTCAAGACATAAATGTAAAGGTAAGAAAGTATCAACAAGTTTAAACAAAAGTAGGAAAAATAAAAGGAAAACTTACTTCTTCTTTACCTCCATAAAGCTCGTCTAAAGCCTTTATTATGTCTTCTATTGTCACTCGTTCATCGTCGAATTTATACCTGAAATCATTCAGAATGATTTTCTTTATGTAGTTTGCAACGAGAGATCTACATGTAATCTATTGCTAAAAGCAGAAAATTTGCATTTTTACATCTTGAGAAAATAGCATTTTTGGTCCTATATGTCTGGGCCTTTAACAAATAGTCCCATTTGTTGTGATTCTCTCACATTACAACCTATAAGTTCAAAATTTTCTCATTTTTAGTCCTCATCATACTTTTTCGTTCAATAATTAATAGAGCTGTTAGAAGGTTTTTAAGGGGGATTATGACGGTTCCATTAATTATTGGATGAAAAATGTACTTAAGGACTAAAATTGAGAAAATTTTCAACTTATGTGATACAATGTAAGAAAATCGTAATAAATGGGACTAAAGTGAAAAAGGCCCTAACATATGGGACCATAAATACAATTTTTTCTTACGTCTCACAAGTTAGTCTTTGGCAATATCTGGTCCCATTGTTTTCGAAATCACCATATTGCATTCCATAACTTCAAAAAGTTTGGATTTGCATGCCAAGCCTTAATTCTATTAAATTTATTTCATCAAAAAATTAATAGTGTACCAAAATCTCAAAGAGGCTAACTTGTAGGACGTGAAATCAATTTTTTCCTAAAAAGCATTAGTTAATGGCCTAATAAAAACATAGTGTGTCAAATGAAGCTAGTTAAGTTTAAGCCTCTCAGACTATACAAAGCTAAAGAACATTTACAAATATAGAAATGAAATTTTTTATGGATTAAATTCCATAACTAACTCAACGCCACTGGTTGGATAAGTTGGCCGTATGAAAGCATAATAGTGTCCGGCGTGCACCCACCACTATGGACCAAAACACTGCAAAGAATGAAAATACTCAGAATGAAATGTAACTAAGGTTTTGCAAGTGTGAAGAATAAGAAAATTTAGAGATGTTGCAATTTGAATAAGAAAATAATCCCAATGGTCAATTTTCGCTGGAATAAATTTTTTGTCCTATATTTTTTGAATTTTGGCATTACCTTTATCTTACTGGACTTGCAAAATAGGTCCTATGGCTTTCTATTATTTTTACAAATTTGGTCGATACCAGTGGGAGCGAAAGTATTGTTTGAAACCTAGATGAATGGAGGTTGTCTGTACACAAACATTGGGCTAAGATGCAATCCCCTGTGGAGAAGCTCTGAGGCCCCAATGTTGATCTTTAAAGCAGATGTACATTGACGTAATCCTTCGGTCCCCTCATCCGTCCTTCGACCTGTTTATGACAAACTCAAAATGCCATTTCATGAATTGATAAAATAGTTGAACCGATACGAGGTAATGATTGAAGAATCTGCACCGTCAGTATTGAATTTGGAGGATTCAACCTCAAAAGCGAAAGGCAAGGGAGACAGACGCCAAATGAGAAAGAAGGATGAAGCTAAGTCAGCCATTGCAAGCATTTTCAGCGCTCCTGTCGCCTTGATGGGCGAGGGTAGAAGGAAAATGGAATAATGGTTTGGCAGTAAAAATTTACTTATGATGTTTGCATAAAATTGCCAAAAGTCATTAGACGAGATTACTATTCTTATTCCCAAGTTTTGGACACTTGCTCTCGAAATGCATTTCCACAAATGATTTGGAAAACAGTCATAATTGAAAAACGGTTAGGACCGAAAAACAACACCTGGTTGTTGGGTATGCTACCTAGCATAGTCGCACCACTAGTCACCGTAGAGGATAACAACTGGGCTACGCACAAGATAAAAGGCCTGAGATCTCATTACAAGCCCAGGGAAAAAATCTTAGACACCATCATTGGCTTTGAGTGATGGTAGAAAGATGTAATATGTGGTTGGACCGCAGGAAATAGGCAGAAACAAAAAGTAGACCTATAAGACCTAGCCGATATCGCAAATTGCTCATAATCAATTTAATATGGAAACATGAGTAATTGGCTTTAAGGTCAAGTGGGAGATTATTGGGATGGGTGACCAAAAGCCAATTGAATTGGTGGTTTTGAGAATTATTGAAGTAATCTTTATTTAAGCAATGTTTTCCCGACGAATATGATAGGTATTCTTCTTCGGCACACGTATCAGTTGTGCTTACCAAATTACGTCAAGCACTGTTTTGACATCACAACAGATGCCCACTGACCACTTCAACAATCACGCAACAGTTGCACTGCGGATTGGATGGCGGTCATGAACCAACTGCCAAGGATTGGATTTGAAATGTTCTAAGTCGAGGGCCTCGAGACTGGGCATCGAGAGTCCTACTGAGACTCGCATTAAGAGTTGCATTCATTTGATGAGTGTCGTGTTTCATCGGCGACAAATGTGGGATGTTTATGCAATCTTAGTTGGTCGATTGGCAAGGTGTGGAATCGATTGAACTGACTCGTGGGGATCATTATAAGGAAGACTTGAAGGCTTGGTCGTTAATAGTCGAATCCCCGACTTTGATAGTATGAGGAGTAGTCCTCAGACATGAGAATCATGACAGTCACGTGCATGCGATGACTGTATCTTAGATTTCTTTGAGAAGTGATCGTGTCAGAAACATGGTCATCATAAGCCTTGTCTAGTGCAGTCAATATATGTAGTGAGGATGGTGAGTTCCTTAGAAGAGGATCCGTTCCCTGTCAAAATGTGACAGAGGTATTTCCTATGCACTTGGAGATGTGTCTACACTGTACAAAGCTGTGGCCGCAGTCGTTGATCGAATAGGAAAAAGAGGTTACTATGTCGAGCAATTTGGCATAACGCGATCTCAAGTAATAAGCATAGACACCTAGTATAGGATGAGAACCGACACCCAATTTCATGCCCTAGACTAAGGCCAAGAGATGGTAAACGGAAGGACCATAACTGTATGGACTTGAGAGCCTAAAAATTCACATGGATATTCGTCTAATCTCTAGTTCCAAAGACCGTTGCTAAACGGCCACCCATGGTGACGAGCTTTCTTGATCAAGGGTTGATAAAAAATTATTAATTAAATTGAATTTAATTAATAATAGTGTTTGACACTAACGCAAGTCTAGCTGAAAGGTGAATCTAAAAAGTCACACACAAATCACCGAGAATGGACGAGGAATTAATTCCTTAAGTAATTGGATTACTTATAAATAAGACGGATCCATTAGATGGATAAGCCTAAGAATAAATTAATAGGATTAATTTATGATGGGCATGCCTTTATTATTTATTAAGTTGGACTTATTAATTAATAAAGACTTATTGGGCTCATATGTTTAATGATTTAAATATATAATGGGCTTAAGTAAGTGGGCTTTAATTTAATTGAATTTAATTTTATTGGGCCTTGTATTTTAATTAATTAAAATCGGTCCAAGCCCCTTAATTAAGTTTGTGGAAATGATTAGAAAATAAAATTATTGACTAACAAATTAACTTTTTGAAAGTGCCATGTTAGTTATTCTTTATTTTGAATAAAGAATTTTATTATCTTATAGATGGTTAAATGGACCTACACATATTTTAGTGCATTCATACAAGGTATATATATGTTTATTGGTTATTTGGAATAACTAATGAAAAAAATACATAATACACATTATAATTTCCTACACCCTAACTCCACCTCTCGGCCAACATTCTTGTATACACACTTGGTGTGTATTTTTCTCCCTAATTTTTTTCTACCAACGAGGATTCAGCGATCCCAAATTCCGGTGGATGTTGACGCAACTTTAAAGGGCTTCTACGTTGAAACCTTGCGTGAACGGGTCAAACAAAGGATATTCGAAATAAATCAAATCAAAAGGTAATTCTTGATTTACGATTTATGTATCTCTCATTTTTCATTCAATCATAGCCCCAATTATTATATTGTTATATTTGCATAACTACATCGAACGCTCGGGAACTCCAAGGGTACAACCCTTGAAATTCTGGTTTTATTAAGTTTCGTTTTAATTTACGTAATTTTATATTACTGCTTCCGCTTGCGCGTTCCCGGGCCGATCCAGTCGTTTTTTCATGGTGCTTTCAAATAGTGGTTGTGACAGCTTTTCCCTTGCCATTTTTCCTCTTCCACCGTTCGACCCTCTTGCCTTTTGCTTTGGAGGTTGAAGCCTCTCCTACCAATACCGCCGACATAGACTTGTGGGTCATGGCCTCATATTGGACCAATATATTAATTAACTGATGAATAGACTTCTCAAGTCCGTTCATGTTGTAGTTAATAATAAACAGGTCGTAGGACAGAGGAAGCGACTGAAGGATCATGTCAAGTACGTGTCATTGTGAAACCCAACTTTGAGGTCTTCGAGCTTCTCCACTAGGGATAGCATCTTAGCCCTGTGACTTTGTACAGATGATTCTTCGGCCATCTTGGTCTCGGAGAATACTTTTGTGGCGGCATATATAATATGCTTATTAGGAATTGCATAAACTTCCTTCATGTGGAGCCTTATCGGGAGAACATGATCCAGTCTATCATATTGCTTTTGGATGTCATTAGACGTCGAAGCCAATATGATACTACGGACCTTGCGGTTGTCCTCAAGCCACTTCTCGAACGTGACACGTTCTTTAGGCGAAGAATATTTTGGCAAGGCTATTGGGAGTGGCTTGTCCAAGATATAGTCCTGGTTCACGAAATCTAGGACAATCCTCATATTTCGCAGCTACTTGTTGTAATTTGTGCCATTGAATTTGTTAGTCTCCATTATTAAAGGGTTCTTAGATATGTTCTAGAAAATAGAAAATTAAATAAAAATCAGCAGATGATTGTAATATTCTGAATTAAGGGTCTTCGCATTAATGTACAAAGGAGTCAAATGATTCTCTCATGATTAGCGTCTGATTAGGAGGGACACTTACCGATGAAGTATTTGGAACTCCCCCTTATATCGTTGCGACTTACTCTTTTGGATTGTATACCCCTACTTGACAAACTCGATCAGTGTATCAAGGGTTGGGAAGGTACGTTTTTATTATATGCGGGACGAGTACAACTTATTAAATCTGTTCTAACTGCTCTTGGTGTATATTGGGCCGCTACTTTTATTTTGTCTAAGGGTGTCTCTCGGGAGGTAAAAAGCGGCTGAGGGCTTTCCTATGAAAGGATTCAACTTTTCGTGGATATGTGAAGGTCGCTTGGGATTGTGTATGTCAACCTATTAATGAAGGTGGTCAAGGCAACCAAGACATCACTGCCCTCAACCGTGCTCTTATGGGAGTTAAATTATGGCAAGTTATTCAGGGTAATAGGGCATCTATCTGGGTGGATTGGATCTATCACACGAGACTGTGAGATACTTCTATCTGGACGGTGTCAGATCGAAGGGGTTCATGGGGCTGGCAAAAGCTCTTCCATCTTCGGCCCCTCATTCGACCATTTGTTGAGTATGTTATTGGAGATGGGGCTACGTTCTATTTATGGCAGGATCCTTGTCATGAGCTAGGCCCATTTATTCGATAGTTTGCAAATGGACCTAGCCTCACGAATACACGGCTGACAGACAGAGTTGTTGCTTGCATTGGGGATGGACAATGGCGTTGGCCACTCCTGTGATCCCACGCATACCCTTTAAGATCGCTTACGGATATTCAGCAGATTATGCATTCCCTTCCACACATTCATGGTGGTAATGATCGTATTTTAGGGCAAACTCATACATTGACTCCAACGTCAGCTACGGTACTCCGATCGCTCCGAATTGAGGGTCCCAAGGTAGCCATACATGGTAAGCTTTCTACCATGGACAGACCTTGGTTATCTCACTTGGATAGCTCCTGTGGTGTTTTTACGGACGGTGCAGTGGAAAATCACAGCCACTTATTCTTGCACTGCCCCTATTCGAGAAGTTGTTTGCAGGTGATTTAACTCACACTTCGTTTCCCATAGCCGAACCGCCCGTGGCCTACCGACGTGTTGTGGGCTGCTAGCAGGCGGAGGGGAAAGCACATGATATATGCGTCCTATCGTGCCTTACTTGATTCCTTGATTTATCACATCTAGCGTGAGCGTAATCTTCGACGTTTGATGGGAGCCATCGTGATTCACGGACTTTGGGTACACTTATTCTTGATGATGTGGGATAGAGGATTCTTACTGTTGAACTGCCTTATGCTGTTAGTACATGCACATTTTATCGTTTATGGAGGATTCCTTAGTTTGTCAAGGAATCCACCTAGTTGATGTTTGTTGTACTGTACTTATGTACCCCCTTTACTTAATGAAATTTATATTTACCGAAATATTATGAATTAAGCTTAAAGACTTGGTATTTAGTCTTTAACACTCCCACTATTTATACGAAAGCCCACCACTCTCAAGTGGGATTTCGGGAATAATATTTCCTAGTAAGCTTAGGATCCACAAGTGAATTTGTCATGCTCCAATTTTACGATTCAAATTGCAAAGGCCTCGTGGGATGTATTCAATACCATTCTCATTCCATGAAATTTCCAAGATCCTTTACTTCACTTTTTCACATGATTCTGAGACTCCAAGCGAATCATGTTACTTGGTGTTAGGCCCCATCCATCAACCTAATCACATTTCATTCGTCGTCCCCCACGACTCGTGAGACAGGAAAACAGTGAACATGTTCCTTTGTTCACAATAATAGTGCAGCTTTCCTCTATCCTAAATGTATCACGACTCATGAGACCACACTTGGATATCGATAGCTTCCTCACCACATTGCTGTGGATGGAAGGCTTGGACGGATCGAAAACGGTGTTGTGGATGGAAGGTTTGGACGGATCAAAACCATTTCGATCGAAGTCCATTATAGGCCTAATATTTAACTTGGTCCAACCAAATGAGAGTTAATATTGAGTTTTTAGACCGAGACCTCTTCACATATTAATATTGCATGAACAAATATCAAATATTTAAAGCATTCAGTAAACGCATCGCATGCAATGAAACCTAGCAATCCCTATTGGATGATCAAGAGCCCAACCTATGTGATTCACTAAACCCGCAATGAGTCTAAGGACTGTCTCAGGTGACCCTATGCTATTACAATAGTGATTTACCCATCAACATATAAATGGGCCTTCAAACTCCTTCCTTCTTCGCGGGCCTTCATCTCCATAGGCTTGCTTTTACATAAAACTTATAAAACCTCACCGAAAATCAATGTTACTATAATTACAATTGAAATAAGAAATCCTGATAAAAAATCGGGGGGATGAGAGAAAGCCTTATTATTCCAAGGCATAAAAAGAGAGAGAGGAGAAAATAAATCACAGGGACACACAAGCCCACCCAACAAAATAAAATGCCATACAAGCAGTCTAAGGCTTCGTGGTCATCCATTAACATTCAACTACCACATAATAACAATTAATCATGCTAGATAAAGAAAAAATTGGAACATCCCAAGAAAAACAACATGATATCCAATATCACGACAAACAATTATATGCAAAAAACAACAAGTTTAATATTTGCAATTTAAAAGGATAACAAAGTTTCATGCATCCAATGCACGCAAACCAACCAAATAAATTAAAGCAATTTAATTCTAGAAAAAAATCTAATATTATCCAAAATTAAATCACAAAAAATAAATATCTTTAAGAAAATATGGAGAAATTAGAAAATTCAATTTTTTGGAAGAAACGGTAAAAAACGGCCTAGCCGTCGGCCGCAGTGACAACACTCGCCTAAGAGCGCACGCTCTACACTGCCAGTCAGCAGTGCACTACTACAATACCTTAAAAAATATTTTTTTATTTATACACATTAAACTGAAAATAAAAGTAAATATTTTACTAGAAAATTCAATTTTCTTAAAATACTTAAATCATCCAAAAAATTACAAAAATTGAACAAGTTAATTTTCTCATATAATTATACAAGAATAGGCAAAATGAATAACATGATTCAAAAGCAATAAAATCACGTTATCATGCTTATTCACATCGAATCGGTCAATGATACCACTTGAAATCAACAAAAATGTGAGTGGATTGCCCCGAGAATGCGCAAGCGAAAGCGGTAAATACAAATAATTAAGAGCGATCATTCTAAAAGTGAAAATTTGTATAGTTCAACAAACTTATAACATAATACTGGATAATAAAATTTAAGTAATGTGATCTCAGAGTAATTTTATTAACTTAAAGTAATATATCAAACATCAAAATTTAAATTTAATGACACAATTAATTAATATGTACATAATAATTAATATTAATATACAGTTTAGTAAAATAAAATAACATTTATGTTTTATGATGAACTAGAAATTTTAATATTTCTTCTTTATGTAACAAATTAATTCACAGAGTAAACAATTGACGAATCAACAAAAACACTTGAAGGAAACACAAAATATTTCTTTTAGAGTGTTCAATCTAAATCTTTCGAGATCTTTTAACGCTAAATTAGGCTAGTTGGACAAGCATTTCAAGAAATATGGTACTCAAGTAAAGAAACATTAGTTATAGTTCAAAAGCAAGTATATACCTTCTACCATTTTGGTGGGAATAATAGTTGTAAAAAGGTTGTAAGTTTAGCTGTTCAAAATTGAAAGTATTTGAAGCAAAATTTAAAAGTGAAAAAAAAAAAAACAGTTGAAATTGGACTATTTGGATAAACAACTTTACACTATATGCATTTTTTTCCTATATATGCATTGTTGGCAAAATTGTATTTTTAGTTAGGAATTCAATACTTTTAGTCTTTTATTTTAAATAAATATCAAATTGATCCTAAAATTCAAAAAGTCGGGCATATTTAGTCCACTGCTTTATGGAATTTTCGAAAATAGTCTCAAAATGGGGAAAACCCGATACATTTAGTCCTCTACTTTATGAGATTTGTGGAAATAAATGTGTCATGTTTTCTCAAATTTTCGACCATTTTGAAAAATTCGTAAAGTATATGATTAACTTTGTCGGGTTTTTCAAATTTTATAAGCATTTTAAAAATTTCGTAAAATAAAGTGTTGAACTCCTATCCTATGGAACTAAAACTGTAATTTGGGCATGCACTATTTTGTAATTCGAGAAAGGAGAGACTAAAACATTCCATCATAGATTAGTTGAATTTTGTAGAAATTTCAAGTTTGAGAGAGAAGACAAAATCTCCATTCTCAAATCAGTATAAATACAAACCATCATTCATCATCGAGAAAAATACAATAGAAGCTAGTGTATAAATAAAAGAGAAAGGAATCTAGCTGACAAACTACAAACCAACCAAATCTAGGAACAACAGAAAAATTCTAACAAACAGATTAATAATACAGAAAAGTACAAAAGATCAAAACTGTACAAAAAAGACAAAAAAATATGAGATAGCTAGCGACCTACAGGCTGAGGTTGTAAGCGACCTGAAGAGCAACGATGCAACCTCGAGGACTTGCACATTCTTCACAGCCCCCCCTTAAGCTGGAGCCAAGGAAGAGAGGCCCAGCTTGGGAAGGAAGCGAGCAAAATCTGCAGCAGTGAGGGATTTAGTGAAGAGATCGGCGACCTGAGCAGAACGGGGAATGTGAGAATAAGCAATGAAGCCAAGTTTGAAGTGATCGCAAACAACTTGGCAGTCGATCTCTAGATATTTGGTGCGCTCGTGAAAAACAGGGTTGGCCGTATTGTGAAGGGCAGCCTTGTTGTCACACTAGAATGGGATCGGGAGCAAACTAGGAATGTCGAGGCTGTGGAGTAGGAAAGAGATTGAACGGAGCTCGCTGACCGTGGAAACCATGCTACAATACTGCGCTTCGGTAGAGGACCTGGAGACCGTGGCCTGCTTCTTAGTCTTCCATGAGATGAGAGATGACCCAAGGAAGATACAAAAACCAGTGATGGAACGGCGAGAATCCAAGCACGACCGCAGGATACATCAAACCACAAGTTGTTCCGAGCCAGAGGAAGGGAAGGAAAGACTAGTGTGGGATGTACCTTTAAGATATCGAAGGATGTGTAGCGCATCAGAAAAGTGAGAGGTGCAAGGTGATTGTAGGAACTGATTGAGCTGTTGAACAGCGAAAGAGATGTGAGCAATTTGTTGGTGAGCTCTAGGTTCCACTACATAGAAGCTTGCTTGAGTCCCTATAAAGACCTCTACAAGCCTAAGATATAGTTATCGTATGCACGTGACTGCCGTGATTCGTCAAGTTTGAGTACTACTCCTGCACTATCAGAGCTGGGGATTCGAGTCATACCGACCAAACCTCCAAGGCTTCCATATGACGACCCCGCGAGTCAGTTCAGTCGATTCGACACTTAGCTAATCGACCCGTTAAGGTTGCATAAACGTCCAACGTCTGTCATCGATGAAACACGACACTCATCAAATAAATGTGATTCTTAATGTAAGTCTACATAGGACACTCAATGCTCGTTCTCGAGATCCTCGACTTGGAACATTTCATACTCAACCCTCGACAGTTGGTTTCAGGACTGCTATCCAATGCGTAGTCCAACCGTTGCCCAATTGTTAAAATGATCTGTGGGCTTTGTTGTGATGCTTAAAAGAAATACAAACATATATATAATGAGCATAATAAAGGAAATGCCAATAGCGAATACTTATTTTATTCACTGAACAAGTATGCCAATCTAATTGGCTTTTAGGTCACCTATTCTAATATTTGTTGTTTGTCATTCGCCAATCTTTATCAAATAATATTAAATTGATGAATATGGTAAGTCTATCAAGTAGGCAGTGTGTTTCGTTTTGCTTACCACTGATATAGAACAGGGTTTCAATGTCACAACGAAATACCTACACACTTAAAGGTGAAACCCGTGGAGTTAGGCTGCGCATAGCTTTGGCAGCTATGAAACAAGTCCTATGGGTCGGTGTGAAACTTTTCAAGTCGAGGATCTCAAGATCCTATAGAGACTTAGACTAAGTACTGCAGCCGTGTTTCATCGGTAGGAGACATAAGTCATTTGTGTAGTTTTAGTAGGTTAGTTGATAAGATAGTCTGCGGACTGAACTGACTCACTGAAATTGTCATATGGAAGCCTCTTAAGGCTTGGTCACTATGACTGGGATTCTCGATTACGATAGTACGAGATTAGTCCTCGGACTTGAGGAATCACTATAGTCATGTGCATACTAAGACTATATCTTGGATATGATGAGCAGTGGCCATGTCGTGAGGCATGGTCATTACAAGATTTATCCAGTGCAATCAGAGTTGGTAGCAAGGATGGTGGATTCCAAGAGAGGATCTGTCTCTTGCTAGTATATGAAAGAGAGTCTCCTATACGCTCTAAGATGGTTTAGACTCTAAAAGTCTTTTGCCAAAGCGATTGATCGATAAGGGATAGGTTTCCTAGATCAGATTAGTTGATGAAACACATCTCGAGTATCAAGCATAGTTCCATAGTCAAAGATGGGAACCGACGCCAGATTCCATGCTCTAGACTAAGGTCGAAAGAAGGTTGACAATAGGACCGTACTCGTATGAATTCAGAGCATAAATATTTACGCCATGTTTCACCTAGTCTATAGTGCCATGACTGTTGCTACACGGCCACCCATGGTCACAGGCTATTTCTAATTATGGGATAATCAGAGATAATTTATTAAAATTAATTTAATTAATTGTATTGGTCACACACACCCAAGTCTAGCTGAGGGTGAACCTAAAATGTCACATCCTAGCATTATAATGGGATGGAATTAATTCCAGAAGAGTCGGATTAATAAATTAATTTTTAAAGAGAATAAATGATTGGATTGTTTATTTAGACCAATGCATCGGATGAATGACATGAAATTTAATTAATTGGATTAATTAGAATTTCAAGTTAGCCATTAAAATTAATTGGATTAATTTTATTGGGCTTGGTCCGATTTAGAAATTGGATTTATAAATTAAAGAGAGATAATAAAAGGCTTGGATTATTTACTTGGATTAAATGATATTTTAATGTTGGGCTTATAAATTAAACTAGGTTTGATTTGAAATCCATAAGACGTGGTCTTGATTTAATTTTAATTAGTCAAGCCCGGTTCTTTAAAATGCAAGCCCTAGGCCTTCGTTAGACCATGGCTAGGTTAACTCCTCCTTGGGTGTGGTGTGGACGAATTGGTACCTTAAGGCGCATTGAAATCAGTCACAAGGTGGCTTAAAAGTGTTAGATGATTGTTGGAGTCTTGCTAGGTCAAGACTCCTTGGTGTAGCGTGACTAGGTCACATATAAAACACTTAAAATCAACCCTAGCCGACTAAGAAGCTCCATGCAGACCTCACCCATGAAATTTTACTCTCTCCCTCTCCAAAAACTCTCTCATGACCTTAGTGATCGAAACAGAAACAAGGATCAAACATTAATCAATAACGGTATTGATTCTTGTGCCTCTTTTGTAGTTTTGCTAGCACGATATCACTACATCCTTTTAGTGGTGGTGTGTTATTCTTTGGAGGATCTCCAGATCAAGATCTTTCCATGGACGGATCCGAAAATGGAAGCGGAGAGGAATCAACGCTTGTCGCCGAATAAGAAGGACAACGAGGGTAAATTTCATTTACTTTTATGCTTCTCGTTTTTCTTATATTTTTCTATGGTACTTGTTTTTTATTTTACACCGAACGCTCGGTAAAAGATCTAGGGTACACCTCATTACTGGGATTTAATTATTTGCTTTAATCGTAATTATTTTATTTTTTGCGGTTCCGCGGCGCTTCCCAGACTGATGCACTCCCTTCAACATTAGGGACCTTCTAAATTGGCAAAGGCCTCCATTCTAATGAAAGTACTATATAGGGCTTGCCAGGAGACTTTCTGAAGTAGTATTATTAGAAGCTTATTGAAGAGATTGTACCATTATTTATTTTGCCTAAATACCCGAGGTATCCAAGATACTTTTGTATTTATCGACAACAACAAGCATTCTTCACTAACAAAAGCATTACTTTGTCTGTTGGGACACAGTCTGTCACTATTTCAATTTTTGTATGTGTGGTCACTGCGTACCGTAGATCATATTTTAGATGAAGGGTGTACGTAAAATTCTAGAACCTACTGACATGTATAAGTATTGGCTCTCCCGCATCAGGTACAATTTTTGCACCCAAAATCTTAACACTCATTCTCTATGAGACCTTGAGCCCCATATTAACTTGAACGTTAGAGAGTCATCATTGGAACCCATGTTGATTGGCCTTGACACTCTCTTGTTTTGCAGAATTTGGCATACCTCTGAGAGCATATTTCGAGTATTAGGAGTAGTATAGACCTTAAACATTCAATATAGTGATATACTTATAGCAGATAGCTTACTAAATGTTCTACGTACAATAATATTATATATATATATATATGCATATAATTTTATATAAATGTATATATACATACACACTGACTGTAGCACCCCCTTCGCTACGAGGGCTATATCTACGCTAAACATCATACTTATACTAATCCCTGTGTTTAAAAATATAAATGCACATAATAATCATCTAATTAATTTGCATACGTAATCCCAACGTCATAATGACATAATCAACCCACAACATCATATATACAAATCAAACACCATAAGTAATCCGCCCAGTAAATCTCCACGCCTACGTTCTCTTTATACAATAAAATGTGTTTTGTACTCTAACTGACAAAGATGAGAAAATAGCATACTGGCCCGACATGCCTGAGTATAGCCGGTGAACCTAATCTTCAACAATTAGACACCTCAAAGTCTACTCCTGAAAGAAAATATCAATAGAGGGATGAGCCTGCCACTTAATAAGTAAATAACCAGCCTTATCTATATATGTATACCAAACACAGCAAAATAAGATAAGTATGCAACATGCACGGAATACAGTCAATTCATTTTCAACATAATAAGTTGTAGTACACTATATAGCTATCTCGCAATAAGATAATCAAATTAAACTTCGTTTTTCCTAGTTTGCTTACCAGAAAGTGATATCGTGTTTTTTCCGTCAACTCAATCTCACCATTATATAAATTTAAGTGAATCTCCTTGACAACCGACTAATCAATCTCATTTCGCACATATCACTTCCATTTCGCACATAGCATTTTCATATCACACATAGCACTTTCTTTTCGCACATAGCTTTTTCATATCGCAGCATCGCTCTTTTCATATCATATTTTCGCCTCATAGGCGTTTCAACACATCAAGGGGTATTCACACCACAATTATATTCAATTTCCACCACTCCCTCATTTCCACATATCACCATTCTTGTAAGCAACTAGTAACATAAAATAATATATCAACATATTCTCATTTTCAGACATCCACAACACATAAAACAACAAACATAATATTTCAACGTATTTTCTCATTCCACGTACACAATATCGTCAATAAAATCAAATCATTCACCACTTATATATTTTCAGATAAATCAATGTTAGCATGAACCACAAAGTCATAAAATAGTACTACCACAAATAAGGAGAACATATATAGATAATACTAATTATTTGCTTACCTCAACCTCACAACGTTTCTTTCTACTCAATCGCTAATTGTCAGTCCTTTCACCTCACCCCCGTATCCCATAATGAGTTATACCACACACAATTAATATATCGAGAATATCGTAATTTCTATTAAATGTAATGTTGAATATCATTTGTACAATTTTCAATAATTCTTTAATATTCCATTTCTCTCAAAATACAAATCTTCATTTTTTCTCTTTATTAACACACCATTTATGAAATGTAATTTTCGGAATATTTCAATGAATTTTCTATCAATTCCTCGCTATTGTATGCTTTAATTGAACAATAATACATACAATTGCGTATTTGGTTAACAATTCCGATGGAATTGTACAAATCAGTTATAGTAATATTCAAATATAATGAATTTAATAATCTAATTAACCAACGATATCATTTTTATATCCGATTCGATATTTAATTCGACACTATTTTAAATAGCCAAACTCATAAAATATTTCGATTAAATAGTACACCGCTTAGCATAAACAACATTTAATAAACGGACTAATTAAATAATGTAATTATATAAATTAATAAAAATTAAATTATACTTCTTCGTACCTCTGCTTCTTTTCCTTTCACCAAAAGTGTGTGTGTGTGTTGTGCAATGTGTGTATATTATGTATGTGTGTGTGAGTAAAGAGAGGAGACTGAGGCGGTGGGGAATGGCCCACCTCCCACTTCAATCCTCTCTCTTTTTTCATATGTATATATATATTATTCATTAATATATATATACTAATATATATATTATTTACTAATACATATATATAAATAATAATATTATTATTATTATTTATTTAATTAGACTTTTCTTAAAATATTCATTACGTCCCTCCTAATTTCTTAATTAATATAATTTGTTCTCAAATATTATAAAGAATTTCAATTTAATTCGTTCAATGTTATTACATTCCAATTATGGCCCATAATTTATTTATCAAATAACTACGTTTCATAAAAAATTTACCAATTGATCCCCCAATTATATATTATAATTTTTGGGGCGTCATAATTCTCCCTTCCTAATAAAAATTTCGTTCTCAAAATTTAACTAACTTACCGGCTCAGACAATAAATATGGGTATTTTTTTCTCTCACGTTTTCCTCAATTTCCCAGGTGGCTTCTCTTGGAGAGTGATAACTCCATTTGACCTTCACCATAAATATTTTTTTACTTCTTAATTTCCTTGCTCAACTCCTTTACCTCGACCACCTCTACCTCGTCCTCCACTCGTACCTGCCGGTCATGATTCAGGATCAGAATATCAGGGGTTAGAATCCCAAAATAGAAATGCCCTACAACCAGGAATGAACCTCTTTATGCAACAGTTTGTAGAAATAATGCAGGAGAACATGAGAGAAAATATTCATATTTATTCATTAAGCCGGTAAGTTAGTTAAATTTCGAGGATGAAATTTTTATTAGGAGGGGAGAATTGTGACGCCCCAAAGATTATACTACATAATTGGGGGATTAATTGATAAATTTTTATAAAATTTAGTTAATTGGTAAACAAATTATAGGTCATAATTGGAATATAATAAAATTTGACTGAAATAAATTGGAGTTCGTTATAATTTTTGGGGGGAAGTTATATTAATTAAGAAATTAGGAAGGACATAATTGATATTTTGAGAAAAGTCTAATTAAATAAATAAAATAATAATAATATAATATATATATATGTAAATAATCTATATATATTAAGTAAGTAATATAATATATATATATATAAATGTAGAGAGAGAGAGAGAATTGAGAGTGGAGGTGGGGCCACAACCCCCCACCGCCTCACTCTCTCCATTTCTTTTGCTTCTTTTCTCTTAAATACACACACACACATTGCACAACACACACACCGTCTTGGTGAAAGGAAAAGAAAAAAAAGGAATAAACAGAGGTACGAGAATTGTAATTTTAATTTTTATTAATTTATATAATTATATTATTTAATTAATTTATTTGTTAAATGTTGATTATATTGAGCGATGTACTATTTAGTCGGAATATTTTACGAGTTTGACTGTTTAAAATAGTGTCGAATTAAATATTAAATTAGATATAAAAATGATATCGTTGGTCAATTAGATTATTAAATTTATTAGATTTAAGTATTATTATAGTTAATTTATATAATTCCATCAGAATTATTAACCAAATACGCAATTATATGTATTATTGTTCAATTAAAGTGTATAATAGCGAGAAATTGATAGAAAATTCATAGAAATATTCCGAAAATTATATTTAATAAATGGTATGTTAATAAAGAGAAAAAATGAATATTTGTATTTCGATAGAAATGAAATATTAAAGAATTATTAGAAATTGTACAAATGATATTCAATATTATATTTAAAAGAAATTACGATATTCTTGATATATTAATTGCGTGTGGTATAACTCATTATAGGATACGGGGTACAGTAAAAAGACCGAACCACTATCTATTCGATAGATAAAAGCGTTGTAAGGTCGAGGTAAGTAAATAATTAGTATTATCCATATATGCCTTCTGTATTTGTGGTTTTACTGTTATATGAATTTGTTGTTTATACTGACATTGATTTATCTGAAGTATATGAGTGATGGATGATTTGATTTGATTGACGGTATTGTCTACGTGGAATGAGAAAATACGTTGAAATATTATGTTTGTTGTTTGATGTGTTGTGGATATCTGAAAATGAGAATATGTTAATATAGTTGCTTACAAGAATGGTGATATGTGGAAATGAGGGAGTGGTGGAAATTGAATATAATTATGGTGTGAATACCCCTTGATGTGTTGAAAAGCCTGTAAGGCGATATGAAACAAGCTATGTGCGTAATGAAAGTGCTATATGCGAAAAGAAAGTGCTATGTGCGATATGAAAATGCTATGTGCGAAATGAAAGTGTTATGTGCGGAATGAGATTGATGAGCCGGTTGTCAAGGGGATTCACTTAAATTTATATAATGGTGAGACTGAGTTGGCGGAAAAAGCACAATATCACCTTTTGGTAAGCAAACTAGGAGAAATGGAAGTTTAATTGATTATTTTATTGTGAGATAGCTGTGTGGTGTACTATAGCTGATTATAGCTGATTATGTTAGAATTAAATTGACTGTATTCCATGCATGTTGTTTACTTATCCTATTTGGGCTGTGTTTGTTATACATATATAGATATGGCTGGTTATTTACTTACTGAGTGGCAGACTCATCCCTCTGCTAACATTCTTCTGCCCTCAATGCCGCTTCCAGCAGAGCACCATAACTCGGAGGTTTAATTGCTATTTTCTCCCGAATCTCAAGTCTCAACCCCCTTCAAATCTGTCTCTTCTCAATTCATCGGTACTCACTTCTTCTAGGGCATATTTTGACAATCTCACAAATTGTAGTTCATATTCAGCAACAAATAACTCATTCTGTTTTAATTCAAGGAATTCAACTTTCTTACGGTTTCTGTAGACCGGTGGAGTATATTTGTCAGCAAATTCTTTCAAAAAGTCATTCCACGTCAAAGTAACAAGTCGGTTCTTGCTCCATGGAACTGTTTCCCACCAGTCTAAGGCATCTTTCTCCAGTAAGGACACTACGTACCTCAACTTTTGCTCAGAAGTACACTCGATTCTGTCCAACACCCTTTCCGTGTTTCTCAGCCATTCCTCTGCTAGGATCAGTTGTACCGGCAAATACCTTCACCCCCTGTCTCCTTACTATTTCATAATTTTTATCAATAATTGCATCATGTGGTTGTGATTGTGGCGATGGAGCCATCCTCTTCATCATTTCTAGGAACTGTTGCATAAAAGGATTTATTTCTGGTTGGGGGCATTTCTATTTTGGGATTCTAACCCTTGATGTTCTGATGCAGAATCATGACCCTGCACAAACTCTAATGACTCAGTTGGGCCAATAGCGTCCGTTGACTCTTCCATCCTATATGAAATACACACATGTGAGTAGATTCCTAACATATACACCTTACATATAATATTACATTTCGTCTACTATCCCAAGAAAATCTAATCCTTGCTCTGATACCACCTAATGTAGCACCCCCTTAGCTACGAGGGCTATATCTACGCTAAATATCATACTTATAGTAATCCCTGTGTTTATAAATATAAATGCACATAACAATCATCTAATTAATTTGCATACGTACTCCCAATGTCATACTGACATAATCAACCCACAACATCATATATACAAATCCAACACCACAAGTAATCCGCCCCAGTGAATCTCCACGCCTACGTTCTCTTTATACAATAAAATGTGTTTTGTACACTAACTGACAAAGATGAGAAAATAGCATACTGGCCCGACCTGCCTGAATATAGCACGTCGACCTAATCTTCAACAATCAGACACCTCAAAGTCTACTCCTGAAAGAAAATATCAACAGAGGGATGAGCCTTCCACTCAGTAAGCAAATAACCAGCCTTATCTATATATGTATATCAAACACAGCCAAATAAGATAAGTATGCAACATGCACGGAATACAGTCAACTCATTTTCAACATAATAAGATGTAGTACACTATATGGCTATCTCGCAATAAGATAATCAAATTAAACTTCGTTTTTCCTAGTTTGCTTACCAGAAGGTGATATCGTATTTTTTCCGTCAACTCAATCTCACCATTGTATAAATTTAAGTGAATCCACTTGACAGCCGGCTCATCAATCTCATTTCGCACATAGCACTTTCATTTTGCAAATAGCATTTTCATTTCGCACATAGCACTTTCTTTTCGCACATAGCTTTCTCATATCACATCATCGCTCTTTTCATATCATATTTTCGCCTCATAGGCTTTTCAACACATCAAGGGGTATTCACACCACAATTATATTCAATTTTCACTACTCCCTCATTTCCACATATCATCATTCTTGTAAGCAACTAGTAACGTAAAACAATATATCAACATATTCTCATTTTCAGACATCCACAACACATCAAATAGCAAACATAATATTTCAACGTATTTTCTCATTCCATGTACACAATATCGTCAATCCAATCAAATCATTCACCACTTATATATTTTCAGATAAATCAATGTCAGCATGAACCACAAAGTCATATAATAGTACTACCACAAATAAGGAGAACATATATCGATAATACTAATTACTTACTTACCTCAACCTCACAACGTTTCTTTCTACTCAATCGCTAATTGTAAGTCCTTTCACCTCACCCCCGTATCCTATAATGAGTTATACCACACACAATTAATATATCGAGAATATCGTAATTTGTATTAAATATAATATTGAATATCATTTGTACAATTTCCAATAATTCTTTAATATTTCATTTCTATCGAAATACAAATCTTCATTTTTTCTCTTTATTAATATATCATTTATTAAATATAATTTTTGGAATATTTCTATGAATTTTCTATCAATTCCTCGCTATTATATTCTTTAAAATTGAACAATAATACATATAATTGCGTATTTGGTTAACAATTCCGATGAAATTTTACAAATTCGCTATAGTAATATTCAAATATAATGAATTTAATAATTTAATTAACCAACGATATTAATTTTGTATCCGATTTGATATTTAATTCGACACTATTTTAAATAGCCAAACTCATAAAAAATTCTGATTAAATAGTACACCGCTTAGCACAAACAACATTTAATAAACGGACTAATTAAATAATATAATTATATAAATTAATAAAAATTAAATTACAATTCTTCGTACCTCTGCTTCTTTTCCTTTCATCAATATTGTGTGTGTGTGTATTATGTATGTGTGTGTGAGTAAAGAGAGGAGAGTGAGGTGGTGGGGGGATTGCCCACCTCCCACTCTCAATCCTCTCTCTCTTTTCGTATGTATATATATATTATTCATTAATATATATATACTAATATATATATTATTTACTAATACATATATATAAATAATAATATATTTATTTAATTAGACTTTTCTTAAAATATTCATTAAGTCCCTCCTAATTTCTTAATTAATATAATTTGTTCTCAAATATTATAACGAATTTCAATTTAATTCGTTCAATGTTATTACATTCCAATTATGGCCCATAATTTATTTATCAATTAACTAAGTTTCATAAAAAATTTACCACTTGATCCCCCAATTATGTATTATAATTTTTGGGGCGTCATACTGACACACATCTATTGCTATTTTCTGCAGTTCTTTCTCTAACATATTTTATATTTATATCATATATAAATAGAGCAATGTGTATTCAATTTTGACATGAATAGATTATCCTTGTCATATATAATTTCGTTCTTAGGGATAACAACATTAGACAGATAAAATTGAAAAAAAAAATTCGATCATCCTCACTTATATATATATATATATAACCAATATAAGACATATTAGAGATCGAGGTATTTTCAGACATCTATATATATATAGCTTCTTTTAGAGTGTTCAATCTAAATCTTTTGAGATCTTTTAACGCTAAATTAGGCTGGTTGGACAAGCATTTAAAGAAATATGGTACTTAAGTATAGGAACATTACTTATAGTTCAAAAGCAAGTATATAGCTCCTACCATTTTGGTGGGAATAATAGTTGTAAAAAGGTTGTAAGTTTAGCTGCTCAAAATGGGGAAAACTTGATACATTTACTTCTCTACTTTATGAGATTTGTTGGAATAAATGTGTCATGTTTTCCCAATTTTTGAACCATTTTGAAAATTTCGTAAAGTATATGACTAAATTTGTCGGGTTTTCCAAATTTTATAAGTATTTTAAAATTTCATAAAATAGAGAATTAAAAGTGTTGAACTCCTATCCTATGGAACTAAAACTGTAATTTGGGCATGCACTATTTTGTAATTCAAGAAAGGAGAGACTAAAACATTCCATCACAGCTTAGTTGAATTTTGTAGAAATTTCAAGTTTGAGAGAGAAGACAAAATCTCCATTCTCAAATCAGTATGGAGAAGGATTAATCATCATTAATCATCAAGAAAAATAGAATGGAAGCTAGTGTATAAATACAAGAGAAAGGAATTTAGCTAACAAACTACTAACCAACCAAATCAAGGAATAACAGAAAACTTCTAACAAACAGATTAATAATATAGAAAAGGACATAAGAGCAAAACTGTATAGAAAAGAAAAATAAAAGGAGGTAGCTAGCGACCTACTGGCTGAGGTTGTAAGTGACCTGAAGAGCAGCGATGTAACCTCGAGGACTTGCACATTCTTCACAGCCCCCCCCTCAAGCTAGAGCCGAGGAAGAGAGGCCTAGCTTGGGAAGGAAGCGAGCAAAAGCTGCAGCAGTGAGGGATTTAGTGAAGGAAGCGAGCAAAAGCTGAGCGGAACCGGGAATGTGAGAGGGAGCAATGAAGCCAAGTTTGAACTGATCGCAAATGAGGTGGCAACCGATCTCCAGATGTTAGTGCGCCCGTGAAAAACAAGGTTGGCCGTAATGTGAAGGGCAGCCTTGTTGTCACACTAGAATGGAATCGGGAGCAAACTAGGAATGTCGAGGTTGCAGAGTAGGAAAGAGATCGAATGAAGCTCGCTGACCGTGAAAAACCAGTGATGGAACGGGGAGAATCCAAGGACGACGCCCAAGATGCATCAGAGTAAACACAACTTGTCTCGAGCCAGAGGACGGGAAGAAGAGACTAGTGTGGGATGTACCTTTAAGATTTTGAAGGATGTGAAGCGCAGCAGAACAGTGAGAGGTGGAAAGTGATTGTAGGAACTGACTGAGCTGTTAAACATCGAAAGAGATATCAGCAATTTGTCGGTGAGCTCAAGGTTCCACTTCATTGAAGCTTGCTTGAGTCCATATAAAGACCACTGCAATATGCAGACATAGACAGGGGTACATCAGGTAAGCCCTCAGGTGGATCCATGTGCACATCATCATACAGAAATCCATGAAGGAAGGCATTGTTTATATCCAGTTGGAACAGGGGCGGGAGGCTGTCAAAGATAAGAAAATTCGGACAGTAACGGATTTGGCAACAGGAGAAAAAGAATCAAGATAGTGAACTCCGTCAATCTGCTTGTAGCCTTTGGCCACAAGGCGGGCCTTGTAGCGATCTAGCGATCCATCTGGGTTCAACATTAATTTGTAGAACCAGCGCGACCCGATAGGTCGCTTCCCCGGAGGCAATGGTGCAAGAGTCCATGGGTTATTAGCAGCCAAGGCCGCAAGCTCCTGGTTCATGGAATCCACCCAGTTCGCATCCTTGCATGCCTGAAGATAAGTCTTTGGCTCCTGTAAAATAGATTAGTTGGCAATAAAACGTATATGTGCAGCACTAAAGGATGTAGGATGGCAGGTAGACTGAATTGAAGAACAATGACACAAATAATCCTGAAGCCAAGATGGTTTAGAGGTGACTCTCTTCGACCTG
The DNA here is from genome assembly GCF_000512975.1 of Sesamum indicum. Lineage (NCBI taxonomy): Eukaryota > Viridiplantae > Streptophyta > Magnoliopsida > Lamiales > Pedaliaceae > Sesamum > Sesamum indicum. The sequence goes on along the minus strand of NW_011628070.1, from coordinate 143,665 downwards.
CGAGGTTGACTAGGGGAAACAGGAGCTGTCGATGTAGGAAGTTGAGGTGCAGGAGAGATGGAGGAAGAACGACCTGGAGTGCGACCCAAATCAGGAGAGTTGGAGGATTCCCAGTCGGGAATAGGGATAGGTAAGGAAATATCGGGTAAGTTAGGAGGATTTGTTCGGAAAGGGAATGAGTGTTCATAGAAAATCACATCTCCAGAAGTGGACAGTGTTTTTCTAACGATGTCATAGACCCTGAATGCCTTTTTTTAGTGACAATATCTTAGGAAAACGCATCTAGTGGCTCACTTATCGAATTTGTGTTTGTGAGGTCGAATGTTGGTTGCATAACACAGACACCCGAACACCTTTAGTTGGGAAAGGTCAGGGGGTTTGTTATAGAGGACCTCAAATGGTGACTTCCAATGGAGTATCGGTGTAGGTAGTTTGTTTTTGAGGTAGGTTGCTGTGAGGACAGATTCTCCACAGAAGCGTTTGGGTGTATGGATTAGAGATTTGATGTATTATACCATGCGACCGGAAGAGAGATTGACAATGAGAATTGACGAACTCAGTCCCATTGTCCGAACGGACGACCTGAATGGATTTTTGGAACTGACTTCGCACCATTACGAGGAAGTTATATAAGACTTGAAACTTTCTGACCTGTTACTTGAAACGTTGGATAGTTCAAACTTTCTGACTTGGAATCGTGCCGTTTATGTAGGTCTAGGAACGAAAATGAAGCTTGGATTCATTGACGGCACGTTCCCTAGGCTGGCGGTAGGATCAACCAATTTTGAGCAAGGGCGTCTAGTAGACCTGATGGTTACCTCCTGGCTGTGGAATTCTATCTCAAAGGAGATTGTTGAATCCTTTATGTATGTTACTTCTTCGCAAGAACTCTGGTTAGAAATACAAGGTCGATATTGCAGGAGCAATGGACCGATGATATATCAAATTCAGCACAAGATTTCATCCACAACTTGATTTGTCCTTAATAACCTACATAACCAAGCTGAAGAAATATTGGAAGGAGCAGCTGGTTTTAGCACCTAATCCAAGGTGCAGTTGTGGTTGTTGTACTTGTGGAGTGAACAAAGCGATTGAAATGAACATATGCAACTAATGCAATTTCTTATGGGGTTACACGAGACTTTTGACAAAGAGAGAAGTCAAGTATTAATGCAGGATCCTTTGCCTACTGTGGAACGGGTGTTTTTCATGCTTTTCACAGTGGAAAAACAGAGGCAAATAAACACAAAGGCTGCAACTCCTCACCACATGGCCTATCATTTAAAATCTAAGGACAACAAGAGGGATGGAGGTGATAGATTCCAGAATAAAAGAAGATCTTATGTAGACAAATCGAACTTAACTTATACGCACTGTCACAGGACTGGACATGCGATGGATACTTGCTTTCAAATTTACGGTGTACCAGATTGGTACAAAACCTTGGGTGATAAGAGGAAAAAGGTGGTGAGTGGCAAGTCCTTCACAGCTGCTGCAATTGCTAAGAAACCAACGTCTACAGATACCTCTGATACTAAGCAATTGACTGAGATGATGGCAGATCTCATTAAATGTTTCTGGACCTTCAGGGATTGACTTGGACTATTGGATTATAGACACTGGAGCTACGAACCATATTTGTGCTAACCTTCAACTATTTCACTCATTCACAACTCCTGCACAACCTATACACATACACATACCAAATGGCACTTACAAAGCTGCTACATATATTGGCATAGCTTGTTTTAAATGAGCTTCTCACTCTTACTCATGTCCTATGTCTTCCCTCTTTCTTTGTGAAGCTATTATCCGTCTGTCAGCTTTGTCATAATACTTCTTATATTTTTTAATTTACTGATTCTAAGTGTCTCTTGCAGGACCAGCAAATAAAGCCACTCTGTTTAAGGCAAATAGATCCAGAAACTTATACACTGTAAGACAGATTTCATGCAGTATTCCTCCGACCATAGTACTCAGTAACACCTCTTCCAATTCTGCTGATTTTCACTATAACACTCAAATTTCGCATCATAGATTTGGGCACATTCCCTTGCTCGTAATGAACCATATTGAACTACCTAATTGTTCTACCATTATTCTTATTGATCCATGTGATATTTGCCATAAAGCCAAGCAATGTAGAACTTCTTTTAATCTGAGTAAATCACAATCCAAGGCTCCTTTTGATTTGGTTCACTTAGATATTTGGGGATCATACACTACTTATACAATCTCAAACTGCAGCTACATTTTAACTATCCTAGATGACAATTCCCGTTCTCTTTGGACTTACCTCTTGGAAAAGAAAATCCCAAGTCATTTCTGTCCTAAGGTCGTTCTTCTCTATGGTTAAAATTCAACACTCTAGGAATATTAAAGTGATCATAATAGATAATGATTCTGAATTATTGAACAAAGATTGTCTATTGTTTTGTCAAGAGATGGGCATTATACATCATACCACTTGTACCTACACTCCTCAACAAAATGGTAGAACAGAATGGAAACACAAATAACTCCTAGATGTAGCTAGAGCTTTGTTACTTCAAGCCCCATTGCCCCTTAAATTCTGGGGCGATTTAATTCTTACTGCCACCTACTTGATAAATAGAACACCTTCCAAGATTCTTCAATGGAAAACTCCTTTTGAAAAACTAACTGGTAATCCTCCCACATATCACCATCTTCGCATTTTCGGCATCCTATGTTATGCCACAAATATTGAGCCCCATAGGAGTAAATTTCACCCGAGAGCCTTCAAGTGCATTCTTTTGGGATATCCCATTGACATAGATAACAATCGTGTCATTGTGTCGAGAGACGTTCAGTTCTATGAAAAGGAGTTTCCATACTCTGTTCTTGTTACACAGACCACACATTCATGTCCCCTTCCTATGTTATCTCCTTCTGCTGATGATTCTGTTTCTATTCCTGATACTGAGTCTGCCTCAATTCCTACTTTTGAGCCAACTTTGCCTACTCCAGCTTCTTCCGCTACTCCAGTGCCATTATCCAGACGTTCTACTAGAATTTCTCAACGTCCTACTTGGTTGAGCGATTTTATTTGCTATACTGAACACTCATGCTCGCTTCTTACACACACCTCTGCATACAAATCATTTGTAGCTTCTTTGTCTATTTTGCAGGTGCCCAACTCTTTTTCTGAAGCCGTTCAGCACAAGGAGTGGAGAGAGGCCATGGATGCGGAGCTAAAGGCCTTAGAAGCCAACCATACCTGGAAAGTCGCCCCTTTGCCACCAGGTAAATGCACCATCGGTTGTAAGTGGATTTTCAAAACTAAGTTACATGAAGACGGATCATTGGAGAGGTACAAAGCACGCCTGGTAGCTAAGAGCCTCAACTAGATTGAGGGCATCAACTATACAAATAGTTTTTTGCCAGTGGCGAAGTCTGTGACTGTGCGTATTTTTCTTGCCATTGTCGTTGCTCATGCTTGGCCTATTCAGAAGTTAGACATTAACAACGCATTTCTACACGGTTATCTTTAGGAAGACTTATTCCTGTTGCCCCTTAAAGGATATGATGTTCCACCCAACTTGGTGTGCAAATTACAGCGATCTTTATACAGCCTAAAGCAGGCTTCGGGCCAGTCGAATGCAGTGTTCACTTTGAAGCTTGTTGCTTATGGATTCGCTCAATCTGTCCATGATCACTGCTTATTTGTGAAGCCTTCATGCTCGAGTCCTATAGCTTTACTCGTCTATGTAGACGATATTCTCATCACAGGTCCCTCTCTAGATGATATTTATCAGGTTAAGTGGTATCTTCGCAAATTGTTCAGTATTAAAGACATGGGAGATGCGAGCTACTTTCTCGGACATGAAATCGCTCGTAGTGCTTCAGGTCTTTATGTGGCACAGTGAAATATGCGATGGACACTATCAAGGACACTGGGTTGGCTCAAGCAAAATCTGCGTCTAGTCCATTTCCCTCTGGTTTGAAGCTGGCTGCTAGCTCTAGTCCCATTTTCTCGCGTCCTGATTCTTATCGAAGATTGGTTGGCCGATTACTTTATCTTGGCTACACGCGACCGGATATTTCCTACTAAGTACAACAGCTTAATCAGGACATAAATCAACCTTGTGACTCGCAAGGGAAGGTATCGTTGCATGTGGTAAGTTATCTCAAGGGATCTACCTCCAAAGGACTGTATTTTCACGCTAGTAATTCCTTGGCGCTTCATGCATTTTGTGATGCCGATTCGGCGACTTGCCCGAAATCTAGGCGTTCTCTCACACAATATTATATCTTCCTCGGTGATGCGTTGGTGTCGTGGAAAACTAAGAAGTAGTCCACCGCTTCTCGTTCCACTGCTGAGTCTCAATATAGGAGTTTGGCTTCCAGTGTTTGTGAACTTTGTTGGATATCATACATTCTCTCTGATTTCAACATTCCTATCTCATTGCCTATTGATTTGTTTTGTGATAATAAGGCCGCGTTACATATTCTAGCTATCCTGGTCTTTCACGAGCGTACGAAGCACATCGAATTAGACTGTCATCTCATTCGAAATGCCTTCAAGGATGGTTTTATTTCACCTTCCTTTGTTCCTGGTTCTATGCAATTGGCTGATGTATTTACGAAGGCTTTGCCCTTGAAGATGTTCATTTCGCTTACCTCCAAGTTGGGACTAATGTCTCTCGATCCCCATCCCACTTGTGGGGGGGGGCTGTTGAAGTTGATCATCTCCATTTGCAGCAGCAATCTGAGCAGCAACAGCAGCTAATCCAAGAACAGCAGTAGCTTGAGGAAGTAGACGCAGACATTGGCATTTTGGATGCTGGATGAGATGTTTTAATTAAATCGCATTTGGGAAACATTTATTCTTTATTTTATTCGTTCTGTTACTTATGCGGCCTGCCTTGTCATTTATTCGAATTGTCATTGGGCCAACTCATTGCCATATGGTTAGTTTGTTACATTGGCAGTTAGCTTACGTGGACGGTATATGTGTAAGTCAGGGGAGTCATCGTTTTTATTATAATAGAAAATTTACAGAGACAGTCTGCAGAATCGTCACTCCTCTTCCTCTAAAATTGTTTTTACCATGTTTGTCTTCCTCGATATGCAATTCAACAACAAGCAACCAAGGGGAACAGAAGAAGAGGATTGGACATCTTCTGACTGATGTGTTTACATTAAAAAAAAGCTCAAATATGAAGAACTGCTAGTTGAGAAAGAGGCAATTTTGAAAAACATTAATGAGCTATCGAAATGATTTATATGCTGAAAAGGTCCAAGTTATACCAATATGGATTATGTTTGATACTTTAGGAAAATATATTCCAACAATCTACTAACACGATCAACATAAGAATGAAATATGACATGTGAAACATATATCTTGTAACTACAATATAGTGATTCTACCTAAGGTGCAAATGCATATAGATAGATATTAATAATTAATATGAACACAATATTTATGAAAATGTACTTGAAGGCTATGCTGGTATTCAAGGAAAGATGGAATATTCGGGCAACAAAATAGCTTCCTTGTTTGAGCTGGCAGTAACTTTTAATACCAAATAATGTCCCCATTCTCTAGTTGCAATAAAAGAAACCGGAAAGTTATCAAAATACAATCTTTGTCCTGACAAATACTTGTGCATGTGATTTCATATACCTGGTTATATGTAAATGTAAGTCCCGTGTCAATGTACACACACATGACTGTGGGCAGAAACTTTATCTCCTGAGAAGCAAAAAACACAAGATATCTTCACCATTTAAAATATATTTGGGCATTTTGTGAAAGATATCTTCAACATTTAAACGGTATATGTGCATTTTAAGAAAGATATCTTCACCATTTAAAATAGATTTGTGCATTATTATACTCCATATGCATAGCAATTTTAAAGTCCTTGTAAAGAAATTACATGTAACATGAGTTATGTTCATCTCCATGACATTTGACAGATGCAATAATAGCTCCATTTAATGAAAACAGTTGCATATGGGTTTCATTTTAAGCTGCAGCTAACAACAATCTATTAGGTTTGTTACCAGGATGTAGAAATAAGCAAATACTATCGCTTCCATTTATATATTGGAACAAACCTCGAAGAATTCTATCTCTTTGTTAGGAGCATAGCCTGCAAGTTGATTTAACTTCTCTAGAATATCTGATGGCTTGTCATAGCTCTTGACAAAAAGCCTTCCAGCATATCTGGTACGAAATGAGAATAGATTAAAGGCCAATACCATTCTTTTATCTTTACTTTTCAGGGAATTACTCGTGTCTATCTACCATTCTTTTATCTTTACTTTTCAGGGAATTACTCGTGTCTATCTTTTCTATAGATATTTTCTCCATATGGAACCTCATGGGAATCAAGGGAACAAGAAAAATACCTTAGAACAGTAAAATGTCATCACTTTCTTTATCAGGGAGTGGGCTGGCGCGCAAATTCTTAATCACAGTACAAAAATTTAATAAGACGAATGATGTAAAGAAAGGCCTTCAAAGCTCATTTACTGAATACATTTGGAATTATCATGAATTACCTGTGCACGCTCTATTTGTCATCATTGGGATTGTTACTTGATAACCTTTTTAAATGGCTGACCTACAATCATATAACAATCTGAAATGTTTCATACAATCATATGGCTTTGATTCAAAAAGTTAAGTGTCTTCAATTTAGTACCCATATATGTAACTCTGAAGTGGAAACAGTGTCGATCAAGATGAAAAGCAGAGCCAATCAACAAACTCTAATCACGCCTTCCACATATGTTTCTATCTGCAAGTTTTCTCTTTTTTTTTAATACTTATATATTTTAGTTTTATAGACGTTTTATATAAATGGGATGATTACACAATCCTTCATTAAAATTAGATGTAATTATATATAAACTGTTTGTAGTTTGAAAAATTATATTTAGTAACAATATCTATTTTTTTCATTCAATAATTTAATCCCTCTATTAGTCAAAATTTATAGAATATTCTTATATATTAGTAAAAGATATTGGAATGGAAAACTATATTTATCCGCGAATGACTTACTCCTTATTGGAGGTCAAACAAATTTTTTCTAGCAAAACAACCTTTATAAGGGTGAAGATATACCTCCTCACATGCATTAGCGTGCGTGAAGACGTATAAGAGTAGTTTAAATGGAAAAAAATTATTTGACCTACAATACATCAGTAATAAGTTAATCAAAGGTAAATCTGGATTTTTATTCAATTTTGTTTTGCTAATATCAGCACATTTGGTGAATTTTGACTAACGGAAAGAACTATTTGTTAGATGAAAATAAAATCAGAAGTACTAGATGTAATTTTTCAAATCACATAAAGTCTAAGTATAATTATACCGAACTTAAAGAAAAGGCGGTCTAATTATCCCTAAATAATTACATATTTAATACTGTAATGTAAAATATATATTAGAATTGCGTTCAATGAATGTCCTATTTTTTGAATTCTATTAAATAATCTTATAATTTAACTTATATATTTGCAAAAGTTATGATTAATAAATGATTTAGTATTTTTTATGTTGTTCTATACATTATGATATAATACTACTTATTTTACATAATTAACAAAATAATAATTTAAATTGCTATAGCAGTATCATAATTATTTCATAATCAGTTTGGTTTTATTTTTAGAAAATTATGTTTTCAATTACATATATATTTATATTATTAAACAATTTTTTTATATAATTAATTCAGAACAAAAAACATTTGTAAGATAATCTTCTTTATAGTAATGAAAAATTCCAAGAAATACTGAATATTTTTTATATGTTTTATACTTTATTAATGAAATATGTAAATTAGCAAGTTATGTATAAATATTTACATAATTTAATTTGTATCTTTACACATCTTTGCTAGCTAAACTAAACTATTTTGTGTAATTAGCATAAATAAGAAGCTTTTAAAATTTTATATTTTGTATTAATCGATTAGTAAAAATATTTAAATATTATTATACATTCAATTTCATATTAGTTGCCATTATACTTTCATAATTTATAATTTCCATTATACTTTCATAATTTATTAACTACTTTTGATTAAAAAAATGTATATATATAAAAATATTTTTATGATTAAACATAAGGTAAATCTTTCTTTTGTTTGTGTAATATGTTTAATAAATATTCTTAAATACATTAATGTTTTAAAGTTATCTTCCCAATCAAAATTTTGAATTTTCTTAATAAATAACATTGAGTTCGAACTTAGTTTTTCCTTTTCAAGTTATGTCGAGCCCGAACTTGAATTTGAATCTTAAAAGTTTGTCGAACTCATACCCTTACAATTACCCAAGAAAATAGAAAACAAGATGCCAATGCTATATATTACCCAACACGACTCGAACTATATTTTCTATTATAATTCTTGTTGCATCTTCTATTTTATTTCACATATACATATCACGTATATAAAGATTATGATATTAATTTTATCTAGGGAAAAGATTTTATACACGTCAAAATATATATATGAAACTAAATAGAAGATGCAACAGGAGTAGAAAATCCAATGTGAACACAATCAGGAAAAACCGCATAATGATGTGGCAAAAGTGATAAAAAATATAATTAAGAAGCATAAGATGTTTGCGGTGTAGGACTCCTCTAGGAGTGTCAATGGCATAATAGGACGATGAGTTTATTTTGGCGCTTTCTCCATTGCCAGAAATGCTTGAAGTACACTGGTACAAGAAATTCTCTGGCAATTTCTTCCTATCTATCATCTTCTATTTTAGCTTATATGAACATAGTACAAGTATGGGAAAATAAAATTTTTCTTCCCATAAAATAAAGCCGTCCACTTTTGGTCCCATTGGCTATGGGACTATCACTTTTGGTTACTAACTTTCAAAAGTTAGCACTTTTAGTCTCATGACACATTTTTATTAGATAATTAACGAAAAAAACTACATGATAGTTAAGTGTTATGGGAACAAAAGTGCTGTATTTTTAAGTTTAGACTAAAGTGAGAGTGATGTAACCAAGGGACCAAAAGTGTAAAGGCCCAATAACCACGTGTTTTCGTTAAAATGTCTAACAGAAAGGTATAATGAGACCAAATGTGTTACTTTTCATAAGCTACAGGGACAAAAGTGAGAATTTCATAACCAATGCGACAAAAAGTAGAAAGACCCTAAATTACGATACAAAAAATATTATTTTCCCAACATAGTACAAGTGTCATAGTAGAACTTTAATTACATTATGTATATTTAAGGAATAGTATAACGCTAAATGGTTAAAAATACTAACTTCCTGGGCGAAACATGCTATTTTCCCGACATAGTACAAGTAACAACAAGAGTAACAACAACAACAACTATGTAGAAAAAATGTCAATATAATTTACCGTTACAATCATGTACATATTAGCTTCCGCTTTTTTTTTCTTCTTTAGTTCTTTCTCTTTTTGCTCCCTCTTCAACCACTCCTACACGAACAAAAAATTTTACTAATGCGAAGTATATAGAAAAAGAATAACAGGGTGTTTGGCTAAGCTTATAAGTACGTGATTGAAACATTTTATAAGATGTTTAGAACCCCATAAGCTGTCGAGAACCTATCTTGTTTTTAAATGTCTTATATGTTCTTCAAATAATGTCCAAAAAATAAAAATACACTCATAATTTTGTTAGTATTTTAATTTTAACCTTCGTATAATTTACATACCCCCAAAAAAAAATTATCTATTTGTATAATTTTAAATTCTAAGAGATTGATCAATTTTTTGGATATTATTACAGTATAAAAAGCTTAGGCTGAATTATATTTTGCTATTCGAACTACACCCTTTTTTATACTTCGCTATAGAAATTATTTTTTGTGTCAACTTACCGTATCAACTTTGCAAAATTAGTACTTTTCCATATATGATCGTCCTTTTATTGATTTTATGCCGAAAGAACATTACATGTTGCGCATATGTGAAAAATATCACATCACATAACCCTTAAACATCACATGCACACTGGATGTGATGTTTTTTCGATAAAACTTGGTTGAGAAATAGTTATAAATGGCAAAGTGTAAAATTTTATAAAGTTAAGATGGTAAGTTGACACAAAAAAAGTTTAGATGCCAATGTATAAAACGGTCATAGTGCGGATGACAACATAGAAGTAATCCAAAAGCTTATTATGTCTAACACTGTAATGTCATACAACCTCAAGCATCATATTTGTCCAAATAATATAAGAACTTATTTTTAAAATAAGAATAAATATCTTTAAAATCTTAAAATATCTTATAAGATCTAGAAGCATAAGATGTTTCAATTAAACTTAGCCAAAAATCCTCTAAGTTTCTTTTATAAAAGTAAAAATGACTTGAGCTGATTTTTTATCAAACCTTAAGATGCTGAGAATTTCTTTTATAAAAGTAAAAATGACTTGAGCTGATTTTTTATCAAACCTTAAGATGCTGAGAAATATCTCTGTCATTAATGTCGCACAGTGTTTTATCCTTGTCACTTTCACGTGTGTACACCAACATATAGGCATTAGACTTCCCTGTAAACTTGAGGGGGGCATTATCTGGATTTGTCGTCATTACATGCTGTCAAGACAGAAATGTAAAGGTAAGAAAGTATCAACAAGTTTAAACAAAAGTAGAAAAAATAAAAGGAAAACTTACTTCTTCTTTACCTCCATAAAGCTCGTCTAAAGCCTTTATTATGTCTTCTATTGTCACTCATTCATCGTCGAATTTATACCTGAAACCATTCAGAATGATTTTCTTTATGTAGTTTGCAACGAGAGATCTACATGTAATCTATTGCGAAAAGCAGAAAATTTGCATTTTTACATCTCGAGAAAATAGCATTTTCAGTCCTATATGTCTGGGCCTTTTACAAATAGTCCCATTTGTTGTGATTCTCTCACATTACAACCCATAAGTTCAAAATTTTCTCATTTTTAGTCCTCATCATACTTTTTCGTTCAATAATTAATAGAGCTGTTAGAGGGTTTTTAAGGGGGATTATGACGGTTCCATTAATTATTGGATGAAAAATGTACTTAAGGACTAAAATTGAGAAAATTTTCAACTTATGTGATACAATGTAAGAAAATCGTAATAAATGGGACTAAAGTGAAAAAGGCCCTAACATATGGGACCATAAATGAAATTTTTTCTTACGTCTCACAAGTTAGTCTTTGGCAATATCTGGTCCCATTATTTTCGAAATCACCATATTGCATTCCATAACTCCAAAAAGTTTGCAATTTGCATGCCAAGCCTTAATTCTATTAAATTTATTTCATAAAAAAATTAATAGTGTACCAAAATCTCAAAGAGGCTAACTTGTAGGACGTGAAATCAAATTTTTCCTGAAAAGCATTAGTTAATGGCCTAATAAAAACATAGTGTGTCAAATGAAGCTAGTTAAGTTTAAGCCTCTCAGACTATACAAAGCTAAAGAACATTTACAAATATAGAAATGAAATTTTTTATGGATTAAATTCCATAACTAACACAATACCACTGGTTGGATAGAGTTGGCCTTATGAAAGCATAATAGTGTCCGGCGTGCACCCACCACTATGGACCAAAACACTGCAAAGAATGAAAATAGTCAGAATGAAAATAGTTAGAATGAAATGTAACTAAGGTTTTGCAAGTGTGAAGAATAAGAAAATTTAGAGATGTTGCAATTTGAAAAAGAAAATAATCCCAATGGTCAATTTTCGTTGGAACAAATTTTTTGTCCTATATTTTTTGAATTTTGGCACTATCTTTATCTTACTGGACTTGCAAAATAGGTCCTATGGCTTTCTATTTTTTGTACAAATTTGGTCCATACCAGTGGGAGCGAAAGTATTGTTTGAAACCTAGATGAATGGAGGTCGTCTATACACAAACATTGGGCTAAGATGCAATCCCCTGTGGAGAAGCTCTGAGACCCCAATGTTGATGTTTAAAGCAGATGTACATTGACGTAATTCTTCGGTCCCCTCATCCGTCCTTCGACCTGTTTATGACAAACTCTAAATGGGCTTAAGAAGACCATTTCATGAGTTGATAAAATAGTTGAACCGATACGAGGTAATGATTGAAGAATCTGCACCGTCAGTATTGAATTTGGAGGCTTCAACCTCAAAAGCGAAAGGCAAGGGAGACAGACGCCAAATGAGAAAGAAGGATGAAGCTAAGTCAGCCATTGCAAGCATTTTCAGCGCTCCTGTTGCCTTGATGGGTGAGGGTAGAAGGAAAATGGAATAATGGTTTGGCAGTAAAAATTTACTTATGATGTTTGCATAAAATTGCCAAAATTCATTAGACGAGAGAGTGTCGTGAACTCCCCTTCACCCAACTATGGCATTTGTTAAGAAAACATGATTACTATTCTTATTCCCAAGTTTTGGACACTTGCTCTCGAAACGCATTTCCACAAATGATTTGGAAAACAGTTATAATTGAAAAACGGTTAGGACCGAAAAACAACATCTGATTGTTGGGTATGCTACCTAGCGTAGCCGCACCACTAGTCACCGTAGAGGATAACAACTGGGCTACGCACAAGATAAAAGGCCTAAGATCTCATTACAAGCCCAAGGAAAAAATCTTAGACACCATCATTGGCTTTGAGTGATGATAGAAAGATGTAATATGCGGTTGGACCGCAGGAAATAGACAGAAACAAAAAGTAGACCTATAAGACCTAGCCGATATCGCAGATTGCTCATAATCAATTTAATATGGAAACATGAGTAATTGACTTTAAGGTCAAGTGGGAGATTATTGTGATGGGTGACCAAAAGCCAATTGAATTGGTGGTTTTGAGAATTATTGAAGAAATCTTTATTTAAGCAATGTTTTCCCGACGAATATGATAGGTATTCTTCTTCGGCACACGTATCAGTTGTGCTTACCAAATTACGTCAAGCACTGCTTTGACATCACAACAGATGCCCACTGACCACTTCAACAACCACGCAACAGTTGGACTGCGGATTGGATGGCGGTCATGAAACCAACTGCCAAGGGTTGGGTTTGAAATGTTCTAAGTCGAGGGCCTCAAGACTGGGCATCGAGAGTCCTACTGAGACTTGCATTAAGAGTCGCATTCATTTGATGAGTGTCGTGTTTCATCGGCGACAAATATGAGATGTTTATGCAATCTTAGTTGGTCGATTGGCAAGGTGTGGAATCGATTGAACTGACTCGTGGGGATTATTATAAGGAAGCCTTAAAGGCTTGGTCGGTAATAGTCGAATCCCCGACTTTGATAGTATGAGGAGTAGTCCTCAGACATGAGAATCATGACAGTGACGTGCATGCGATGACTGTATCTTAGATTTCTTTGAGAAGTGATCGTGTCACAAACATGGTCATCATAAGCCTTGTCTAGTGTAGTCAATGTATGTAGTGAGGACGGTGAGTTCCTTAGAAGAGGATCCGTTCCCGGTCAAAATGTGACAGAGGTATTTCCTATGCACTTGGAGATGTGTCTACACTGTACAAAGCTGTGGCCGCAGTCGTTGATCGAATAGGAAAAAGAGGTTACTATGTCGAGCAATTTGGCATAACGCGATCTGAAGTAATAAGCATAGACACCTAGTATAGGATGAGAACCGACACCCAATTTCATGCCCTAGACTAAGGCCAGGAGATGGTAAATGGAAGGAACATAACTGTATGGACTTGAGAGCCTAAAAATTCACATGGATATTCGTCTAATCTCTAGTTCCAAAGACCGTTGCTAGACGGCCACCCATGGTGACGAGCTTTCTTGATCAAGGGTTGATAAAAAATTATTAATTAAATTGAATTTAATTAATAATAGTGTTTGACACTAACGCAAGTCTAGCTGAAAGGTGAACCTAAAAAGTCACACACAAATCACCTAGAAGGGACAAGTAATTAATTCCTTAAGTAATTGGATTACTTATAAATAAGACGGATCCATTAGATGGATAAGCCTAAGAATAAATTAATACGATTAATCTATGACTTATTAATTAATAAAGACTTATTGGGCTCATACGTTTAATTGATTTAAATATATAATGGGCTTAAGTAAGTGGGCTTTAATTTAATTGAATTTAATTTTATTGGGCCTTGTATTTTAATTAATCAAAATCGGTCCAAGCCCCTTAATTAAGTTGGTGGAAATGATTAGAAAATAAAATTATTGACTAACAAATTAACTTTTCGAAAGTGTCATGTTAGTCATTATTTATTTTGAATAAAGAATTTTATTATCTTATAGATGGTTAAATGGACCTACACATATTATAGTGCATTCATACAAGGTATATATATGTTTATTAGTTATTTGGAATAACTAATGAAGAAATACATAATACACATTATAATTTCCTACACCCTAACTCCACCTCTCAGCCAACCCTCTTGTATACAAACTTGGTGTGTATTTTTCTTCCTAATTTTTTTCTACCAATGAGGATTCAGGGATCCCAAATTCCGGTGGATGTGGACGCAACTTTAAAGGGCTTCTACGTTGAAACCTTGCGTGAACGGGTAAACAAAGGATATTCGAAATAAATCAAATCAAAAGGTAATTCTTGATTTATGATTTATGTATCTCTCATTTTTCATTCAATCATAGCCCCATTTATTTTATTGTTATATTTGCATAACTACATCGAACGCTCGGGAACTCCAAGGGTACAACCCTTGAAATTCTGGTTTTATTAAGTTTCGTTTTAATTTACGTAATTTTATATTACCACTTCCGCTTGCGCGTTCCCAGGCCGATCCAGTCGTTTTTTCATGGTGCTTTCAAATAGTGATTGCGACAGCTTTTCCCTTGCCATTTTTCCTCTTCCACCGTTCGACCCTCTTGCCTTTTGCTTTGGAGGTTGAAGCCTCTCCTACCAATACCGCCGACATAGACTTGTGGGTCATGGCCTCATATTGGACCAACATATTAATTAACTGATGAATAGACTTGTCAAGTCCGTTCATGTTGTAGTTAATAATAAACGGGTCGTAGGACAGAGGAAGCGACTGAAGGATCACGTCAATGTACGTGTCATTGTGAAGCCCAACTTTGAGGTCTTCGAGCTTCTCCACTAGGGATAGCATCTTAGCCCTGTGACTTTGTACAGATGATTCTTCGGTCATCTTGGTCCCGGAGAATACTTTTGTGGTGGCATATATAATATGCCTATTAGGAATTGCATAAACTTCCTTCATGTGGAGCATTATCGGGAGAACATGATCCAGTCTATCATATTGCTTTTGGATGTCATTAGACATTGAAGCCAATATGATACTACGGACCTTGCCGTTGTCCTCAAGCCACTTCTCGAACGTGACACGTTCTTCAGGCGAAGATTATTTTGGCAAGGCTATTGGGAGTGGCTTGTCCAAGATATAGTCCTGGTTCACGAAATCTAGGACAATCCTCATATTTCGCAGCTAGTCGTTGTAATTTGTGCCATTGAATTTGTTAGTCTCTATTATCATGGTTAAAGGGTTCTTAGATATTTTCTAGAAAATAAAAAATTAAATAAAAATCAGCAGATGATTGTAATATTCTGAATTAAGGGTCTTCGCATTAATGTACAAAGGAGTCAAATGATTCTCTCATGATTAGCATCTGATTAGGAGGGACACTTACCGATGAAGTATTTGGAACTCCCCCTTATATCGTTGCGACTTACTCTTTTGGATTGTATACCCCTACTTGACAAACTCGATCAGTGTATCAAGGGTTGGGAAGGTACGTTTTTATTATATGCGGGACGAGTACATCTTATTAAATCTATTCTTACTGCTCTAGGTGTATATTGGGCCGCTACTTTTATTTTGTCTAAGGGTGTCTCTCGGGAGGTAAAAAAGCAACTGAGGGCTTTCTTATGAAAGGATTCGACTTTTCATGAATATGTGAAGGTCGCTTGGGATTGTGTATGTCAACCTATTAATGAAGGTGGTCAAGGCAACCAAGACATCACTGCCCTCAACCGTGCTCTTATGGGAGTTAAATTATGGCAAGTTATTCAGGGTAATAGGGCATACACGAAACTGTGAGATACTTCTATCTGGACGGTGTCAGATCGAAGGGGTTCATGGGGCTGGCAAAAACTCCTCCATCTTCGGCCCCTCATTGGACCGTTTGTTGAGTATGTTATTGGATATGGGGCTACATTCTATTTATGGCAGGATCCTTGTCATGAACTAGGCCCATTTATTCGATAGTTTCCAAATGGACCTAGCCTCACGAATACACGGCTGACAGACAGAGTTGTTTCTTGCATTGGGATGGACAATGGCGTTGGCCACTCCTGTGATCCCACGCATACCCTTTAAGATCGCTCACGGATATTCAGCAGATTATGCATTCCCTTCCACACATTCATGGTGGTAATGACCGTATTTTATGGCAAACTCAGACATTGACTCCAACGTCAGCTACGGTACTCCGATCGCTCCGGACTGAGGGTCCCAAGGTAGGTTGGTCTTCACTACTCTTGGGCCCCATTAAGATCCCTACGCATACCTTTGTCCTTTGACTAGCCATACTTGGTAAGCTTTCTACCATGGACAGACCTTGGTTATCTCATTTGGATAGCTCCTGTGTTCTTTTTACAGACGGTGCAGTGGAAAATCACAGCCACTTATTCTGGCACTGCCCCTATTCGAGAAGTTGTTTGCAGGTGATTTAACTCACACTTCGCTTCCCATAGCCGAACCACCCGTGGCCTACCGACGTGTTGTGGGCTGCTAGCAGACGGAGGGGAAAGCACATGATATATGCGTCCTATTGTGCCTTACTTGATTCCTTGATTTATCACATCTAGCATGAGCATCATCTTCGACGTTTTGATGGGAGCCATCGTGATTCACGGACTTTGGGTACACTTATTCTTGATGATGTGGGATAGAGGATTCTTACTGTTGAACTGCCTTATGCTGTTAGTACATGCACATTTTATCGTTTATGGAGGATTTCTTAGTTTGTCAAGGAATCCACCTAGTTGATGCTTGTTGTACTGTACTTATGTACCCCCTTTACTTAATGAAATTTATATTTATCGAAATATTATGAATTAAGCTTAAAGACTTGGTATTTAGTCTTTAACACTCCCACTATTTATACGAAAGCCCACCACTCTCAAGTGGGGTTTCGGGAATAACATTTCCTAGTAAACTTAGGATCCACAAGTGAATTTGTCATGCTCCAATTATACAATTCAAATTGCAAAGGCCTCGTGGGAGGTATCCAATACCATTCTCATTCCATGAGATTTCCAAGATCCTTTACTTCACTTTTTCACATGATTTTGAGACTCCAAGCGAATCATGTTACTTGGTGTTAGGCCCCATCCATCAACCAAATCACATTTCATTCGCCGTCCCCCACGACTCGTGAGACAGGAAAACAGTGAACATGTTCCTTTGTTCACAATAATAGTACAGCTTTCCTCTATCCTAAATGTATCACGACTCATGAGACCACACTTGGGTATCGATAGCTTCCTCACCACATTGCTGTGGATGGAAGGCTTGGACGGATCGAAAACGGTGTTGTGGATGGAAGGCTTGGACGGATCAAAACCATTTCGATCGAAGTCCATTATAGGCCTAATATTTAACTTGGTCCAGCCAAATGAGAGTTAATATTGAGTTTTTAGACCGAGACCTCTTCACATATTATCATTGCATGAACAAATATCAAATATTTAAAGCATTAAGTAAACGCATCGCATGCAATGAAACCTAGCAATCCCTATTGGATGATCAAGAGCCTAACCTATGTGATTCACTGAACCCGCAGTGAGTCTTAGGACTGTCAAGGTGACCCTATGCTATTACAATAGTGATTTACCCATCAACATATAAATGGGCCTTCAAACTCCTTCCTTCTTCGCGGGCCTTCATCTCCATAGGCTTGCTTTTACATAAAAATTATAAAACCTCACCGAAAACCAATGTTACTATAATTACAATTGAGATAAGAAATTCCGATAAAAAATCGGGGGGAGTAAATCGGGGGTATGAGAGAAAGCTTTATCATTCCAAGGCATAAAAAGAGAGAGAGGAGAAAATAAATCACAAGGGCACACAGGCCCACCCAACAAAATAAAATGGCATACAAGCAGTCTAAGGCTCCGTGATCATCCATTAACATTCAACTACCACATAATAACAATTAATCATGCTAGATAAAAAAAAATGGAACATCCCAAGAAAAACAACATGATATCCAATATCACGACAAACAATTATATGCAGAAAACAACAAGTTTAATATTTACAATTTAAAAGGATAACAAAGTTTCATGCATCCAATGCACGCAAACCAACCAAATAAATTAAAGCAATTTAATTCTAGAAAAAAATCTAATATTATCCAAAATTAAATCACAAAAAATAAATATCTTTAAGAAAATATGGAGAAATTAGAAAATCCAATTTTTTGGAAGAAACGGTAAAAAAACGGCCTAGCCGTCGGCCGCAGTGACAACACTCGCCTGAGAGCGCATGCTCTACACTGCCAGTCAGCAGTGCACTACTACAATACCTTAAAAAATATTCTTTTATTTCTACACATTAAATTGAAAATAAAAGTAAATATTTTACTAGAAAATTCAATTTTCTTAAAATACTTAAATCATCCAAAAAATTACAAAAATTGAACAAGTTAGTTTTCTCATATAATTATACAAGAATAGGCAAAATGAATAACATGATTCAAAAGCAATAAAATCACGTTATCATGCTTATTCACATCGAACCGGGCAATGATACCACTTGAAATCAACAAAAATGCGAGTGGATCGCCCCGAGAATGCGCAAGTGAAAGCGGTAAATACAAATTCACAAATTAAAAATCAAATTAAATAAAATCATGGTTCCAAGGGTGTACTCTTGGAGTTCCCGGACATTCGATGTAGTTAATTAAATAAGCAATAAAATAAAACAGGGCTTATGATAAAATTAAAACTACAAGATGCAAGAAACGTAAATCAAAGATTACCTTTGCTTGATTTACTTCAAACTTTCTTTCGTTGATTTGTTCATGTGTATGTATAATAGATATAAATGTAATTTCGTATTAATATTTTTACAAAAATTATATACATCAAAAATATCTTTAAAAAAATAATTAAGAGCAATCATTCTAAAAGTGAAAATTTGTATAGTTCAACAAACTTATAACATATTAAAGGATAATAAAATTTAAGTAATGTGATCTCAGAGTAATTTTATTAACTCATATTAATATATCAAACATCAAAATTTAAATTTAATGATACAATTAATTAATATGTACATAATAAGTAATATTAATATACAGTTTAGTAAAATAAAATAAAATAAAAAAACATTTATGTTTTATGATAAACTAGAAATTTTCATGTTTCTTCTTGATGTAACAAATTAATTCACAGAGTAAACATTTGACGAATCAACAAAAACACTTGAAGGAAACACAAAATATTTCTTTTAGAGTGTTCAATCTAAATCTTTCGAGATCTTTTAACGCTAAATTAGGCTAGTTGGACAAGCATTTCGAGAAATATGGTACTCAAGTAAAGAAACATTAGTTATAATTCAAAAGCAAGTATATACCTTCTACCATTTTGGTGGGAATAATAGTTGTAAAAAGGTTGTAAGTTTAGCTGTTCAAAATTGAAAGTATTTGAAGCAAAATTTAAAAGTGAAAAAAAAAAAAGTTGAAATTGGTCTATTTGGATAAACAACTTTACACTATATGCATTGTTGGCAAAATTGTATTTTAAATAAGTATCAAATTGATCCTAAAATTCAAAAAGTCGGGCATATTTAGTCCACTGCTTTATGGAATTTTCGAAAATAGTCTCAAAATGGGGAAAACTCGATACATTTAGTCCTCTACTTTATGAGATTTGTGGAAATAAATGTGTCATGTTTTCTCAATTTTTTGACCATTTTGAAAAATTCGTAAAGTATATGACTAAATTTGTCGGGTTTTCCAAATTTTATAAGCATTTTAAAAATTTCGTAAAATAAAGTGTTGAACTCCTATCCTATGGAACTAAAATTTTAATTTGGGCATGCACTATTTGTAATTCAAGAAAGGAGAGACTAAAACATTCCATCATAGATTAGTTGAATTTTGTAGAAATTTCAAGTTTGAGAGAGAAGACAAAATCTCCATTCTCAAATCAGTATAAGTACAAACCATCATTCATCATCGAGAAAAATACAATGGAAGCTAGTGTATAAATAAAAGAGAAAGGAATCTAGGTGACAAACTACAAACCAACCAAATCTAGGAACAACAGAAAAATTCTAACAAACAGATTAATAATACAGAAAAGTACAAAAGATCAAAACTGCACAAAAAAGACAATAAAAATGAGATAGCTAACGACCTACAGGCCGAGGTTGTAAGCGACCTGAAATGCAGCGATGCAACCTCGAGGACTTGCACATTCTTCACAGCCCCCCCTTAAGCTGGAGTTGAGGAAGAGAGGCCCAGCTTGGGAAGGAAGCGAGTAAAATCTGCAGCAGTGAGGGATTCAGTGAAGAGATCGGCGACCTGAGCAGAACCGGGAATGTGAGAGGAAGCAATGAAGCCAAGTTTGAAGTGATCAAGATGGAGGAAGAACGACCTGGAGTGCGACCTAAATCAGGAGTGGAGGAGGAATCCCAGTAGGGAATAGGGACAGGAGGTTTTGTTTGTAAAGAGAATGAGTGTTCATAGAAAATCACATCTCTAGAAGTGGACAATATTTTTCTAGCCCAAGTAAAACGCATCTAGTGGCTCGCTCATCAAATTTGTGTTAGTGAGGTCGAATGTTGGTTGCATAGCACAGACACCCGAGCTCCTTTAGATGATAGGTCAGGGGATTTGTTATAGAGGACCTCAAATGGTGACTTCAAATGGAGTATCAGTGTAGGTAGTCTGTTTATGAGGTAGGTCGCTGAGGACAGATTCTCCACAGAAGTGTTTGGGCAAGTGTGACTGGAAGTGTAAGGCGCGAGCTACTGTGATGACATGTTTGTGCTTACGTTCTCCCACCCCATTCTGTCGTGGTGTGTATGGATAAGAGGTTTAATGTATTATACCATGCGACCGGAAGAGAGATCGACAATGAGAATTGACGAACTCAGTCCCATTGTCCGAACAAACGACCTGAATGGATTTTTTGAACTGAGTTCGCACCATTACGAGGAAGTTATATAAGACTTGAGGTGTTTGTGATTTATATTTAATAAAAAAGGTCCACATTGCTCTACTATAGTCATCTACGAGGGTGAGGAAATAATGGCAACCAGTGAGCGAGCTAATGTGATAAGGCCCCCATATGTCAATGTGTAATAGTCCGAAAGGGGAAGATGATCTGGAAACTCTGACCAGAAAAGGCAGTCTTTGTTGCTCTACCAAAGGACAAATGTCGCAATCATGATTAAAAGAAACCAAACAATGTTTTATTTCAGAAACATGGATATGTTTAATCACAATAGGTGACGGATGACCTAACCTTTTGTGCCACAAAACACTATCACTATTGTGAAATACAGAGCAAGTACTGTGAACAAAACGACTAATGACATTAGGATCGAAGGAGGTCGCATTTAAGCGATATAGATTTCTAACTTGCTTGCCCATCGCTATGACGTGCTTAGGCTTTTGGTCCTGAAAGAGGCAATAAGATGGGTGAAAAACAACTTAGATTTTTGGGAATGGATAGGAGATTGAACTGAAAAGATGGCACCAAGAAAACATCTGTAAAAGGTAGATTTTTGTGAAGCACAACACTCCCTGTATGAGTGATAGATCGAGAAGTTCCATCGGGTAACGTAAAATCATATATCAATACATTCTCATTTTCAGACACCCACAACACAACATACAACAAGCATGATATTTCAACGTGTCTTCGCATTCCACGTACACAATATCGTCAATCAAATTAAATCATTCACCACTTATATATTATCAGATAAACCAATGTCAGCATGAACCACAAATTTATATAACAGTAATATCACAAATAAAGGGAACATAAATAGATAATACTAATTATTTACTTACCTCAACTTCACAACATTTTTATCTGCTCAATTGCTAATTGTCAGTCCTTCCACCTTATCCCGTATCCTATAATGAGTTATACCACATACAATTAATATAACGAGAATATCGTAATTTCTTTTAAATATAATATTGAATATAATTTATACAATTTCTAATAATTCTTTAATATTCCATTTCTATCGAAGTACAAATCTTCGTTTTTCCTCTTTATTAACATACCATTTATTAAATATAATTTTCGAAATATTTGTATGAATTTTCTATTAATTTCTCGCTATTATACAATTTAATTAAATAACAATACGTTGAATAGGGTATTTGGCTAATAATTCCGATGAAATTGTATAAATTAGCTATAGTAATATTTAAATCTAATAAATTTAATAATCTAATTAACCAACGATATCATTTTTACATCCGATTGGATATTTAATTTGAAACTATTTTAAATCGCCAAACTCGTAATATATTCCGATTAAATAATACATCGCTTAGTATAAGCAATATTTAATAAACAGACTAATTAAATAATATAATTATATAAATTAATAGGAATTAAAATGGCATTTTCGTACCTTGGTCTCTCTCTTTTTTCCGCAAGGAGGATTGCAAATTTCACAATTTTTTCATCTGTGTGTATTATGTTCGTGTGTGTGCGTTTAAGGAAAAGAGAAGAGAGTGAGACGGTGGGGGTTGTGGCCCCACCTCCACTCTCAATTCTCTCTCTCTCTCTTTTATATATATATATATTATTTACTAAAAATATACATTATTTATTAATATAGGTATACATATACTAATATATGTATATATGATTTACTCGTATATATACATAATACTATTATTATATTTTTTTTTATTAG
The DNA here is from genome assembly GCF_000512975.1 of Sesamum indicum. Lineage (NCBI taxonomy): Eukaryota > Viridiplantae > Streptophyta > Magnoliopsida > Lamiales > Pedaliaceae > Sesamum > Sesamum indicum. Next base: position 120,777 of record NW_011628070.1, on the reverse strand, counting down.
ATTTTTCTCAAAATACCCATTACGTCCTTCCTAATTTTCTTAATTAATATAAGTATCCCCAAAATATTATAACGAACTTCAATTTACTCCGTTCAAGTTTTATTATATTTCAATTATGACCTATAATTTATTTAACAATTAATCCCCCAATTATATATTATAATCTTTGGGGCGTCACAATTCTTCCCTCCTAATAAAATTTTCGTCCTCAAAATTTAAATAACTTACCGGCTCAAGAAATAAATATGGGTATTTTTCTCTCGTATTCTCTCAACTTCCCAGGTGGCTTCTCTTGGAGAGTGATGACTCCACTTGATCTTAACCATAGGTATTTCTTTATTTCTCAATTTCTTTATACTCCGGTCTAACATTTCCATTGGCTCTTCCACATATGTCAATCTCTCTGATATCTCCATCTCTGGCTCATGCAAAATATGACCAGGATCGGATCGGTACCATTGTAGGATAGAAATGTGAAACACGCCATGTATCTGTAATAATTCTGTCGGTAATGCTAACCGATAGGCTAGTGGTCCAACTCGCTCCAAAATTTCATATAGCCCAATATATCGCGGACTCAACTTTCGCTTCCCGAATCTCAAGATTCCTTTCCATGGTGATACTTTTAGAAAAACATTTTCCCCACCTCGTATTCCATCTCTCTGCGATGCTTATTGACGTAACTCTTCTGCCGATCTTGTGCTGCTTTCAAACACTTTTTAACTGTTTTTATCTTGTCCACTGTTTCTTGAACTAACTTCGGCCCTTCAAGCTGTCTCAATCCCTCAATATCCCAACAAATCGGACTTCGGCATTTTCTTCCATACAAAGCTTCATATGGAACTATACCAATACTGGAATGAAAACTATTATTATAAGCAAATTCCATCAGTGGTAGATGATCATCCCAATTTCCTCTAAATTCAATTACGCAGGCTCTCATCATATCCTCTAATGTCTGAATCGTTCTTTCTGACTGTCCATCTGTCTAAGGGTGAAACGCTGTACTGAAATTTAATTTTGTAACTAGAGCCGTTTGCAAGCTTCCCTAGAAATGAGAAGTAAATCGAGGATCTCTATCAGAAACTATAGAGGTAGGAATGCCATGTAATCTCACAATTTCTGAAACATATAATTCAGCGAGCTTCTGCAAAAATCATTTTGTCGGATTGGCAGGAAATGTGCAGATTCAGTCAATCTATCAACAATCACCCAAATAACATCATGTTTTCTGAACATACGTGGTAACCCAATGACAAAATCCATAGTAATCTTTTCCCACTTCCATTCAGGTATAGTCAAAGGATGAAGCTTACCAGCTGGTGCTTGATGTTCTGTTTTTACTTGCTGACAAGTTAAACATTTCGCTACAAACTCTGCCACATTTTTCTTCATTGTTGGTCACCAGTAATAGGCTCTCAAATCTCGATACATCTTGGTACTGACAAGATGCATAGCAAACGGTGCGTAGTGCGCCTCGTGCATAATTTTCATTCTCAACTCCTCTACGTTCAGCACGCATATACGTTTTTCATTGAACAATGTACCATCTTCTTGGATTATAAATTGATCGTTCTTTCCTTTTTGCACCTTAGCCTTTATCCTCTGCAGATATGGATCTCTATCCTGTGCATCTTTAATTTTACCCTTGAGGGAGGTATTCACTTGTATAGTAGCTTGTAAAATATCACCACCAATGCTTAAGTATACATCCATAGCTCTGAGGGTAGTCAAATACTTTATGTTATAGCAGATCATACCTGGAAGTTGGTCCGCCGTCTTTCTACTCAAAGCATCTGCTACAACATTTGCTTTTCCGGGATGGTAGTCAATAGTGCAGTCATAGTCCTTCAAAAGTTCCATCCACCTTCTTTGCCTCAAATTCAACTCTTTTTGTGTTGGGATATACTTCAGAATTTTATGATCTTTAAATATTTGAAGCGTCTCCCCGTATAAGTAATGCCTCCAAATCTTCAATGCATGTACTATGGCTGCTAACTCCAGATCATGGGTCAGATAGTTCACCTCATGTGGCCTCAACTGCCTCGAAGCGTAAGCTATAACTCTCCAATGCTGCATCAAAACACAACTAAGTCCTTGTCGTGAAGCGTCAGTAAATACCACATATCCTCCATCCCCAGACGGCAAAAAGCAAGGATAGGTGCTGAGTTGAGCCTCTTCTTCAACTCCTCAAAACTCTGAGCACATTTGTCATTCCAGTTAAATGGTGCGATTATAGAAAAATCCTTTATAAATCTTCTATAATAACCCGCTAACCCCAGCAAACTCCGGATCTCCGACACATTTTTAGGTGGCTCCCATTCTTAGATAGCTTTAACTTTTGTCAGATCAAGTTGTACCCCTTCTTTTGAAATAGTATGCCCTAGAAAAGCAATTTTCTCCATCCAAAACTCACGTTTGCTGAATTTACCGTACAGCTGTTTCTCTCTCAAGATCTGGTCCTGAAGGTTGTCTATGGGATCGACTCTTCCTCTATCCGTAGTTGCCAATACCTTGATCTGAAATCAATTTTAGAGAACACAGTGGCACCTTTTAACTGATCAAGCAGATCGTCAATCCGTGGCAGAGGATATTTGTTCTTGATTGTGATTCGGTTTAGCTGTCTATAATCGACACATAATCTCATACTCACATCCTTCTTCTTTACGAACAATACTGGTGCTCCCCATGGTGAAATACTAGGTCGGATGAACCCTTTATCCAATAGCTCTTCTAACTGCTTCTTTAATTCTTTCAATTCTGACGGAGCCATTCTATACGGTGCAATTGAAATAGGTGCCGCCCCAGGAATAGTATCTATTTCAAAATCTACTTCTCGATGAGGTGGTAGTCCAGGTAATTCATCAGGAAAAACATCAGGAAATTCCCTCACCACTAGAGCGTCTAATACACCAGGACTAACTTTCTTGGTAACGTGCACGCTGGCTAAATACGCCTCACACCCTTCTTTAAATAGATTAAAAGCGGTCACAGTAGAAATTAAGCAGTTAGGTATCACTTTTCTTTCCCCCACTATAACTGGCTTCATCTGCCCACTGACTTCTACCATCACTTCTTTTCCTTGACAATCTACTAAAGCATGATTACTGGCTAACCAATCCATTCCCAAAATGACATCAAACTTCCTAAGGTCTATTACAACCAAATCTGCATATAGAATGACACCCTCCACTACTATTGGACAAGATCTCACCACCGTATTCACTAATACAAACCCAACAGCATGCATAGACACATATAAGTCATGTCCAAACCGTTCTATTTTAGCATGTACATGAAATGCAAAATCATGTGATGTAAATGAACAAGTAGATCCTGGATCACTCAACACAGGTGCACTAGAATCACAAATAGAAAAGGAACCAGTGATAATCTTGGGTGCCGTAGGAGCTTGTTCTTTTGTGATTGCATACAGCCTGGCTTGTGGTCGAAGCTGACTACTTTGTCCTGTAGATGTCGTGGAAATATTCCTGCTCCCTCGACCACCTCTACCTCGTCCTCTGCTCATACCTGCCCGTTGTGAGATTTTCCCCATACTGCTAAACTCTAAAGTCTGAGGTACTCTGGAATTATCCCTTCATGTAGGAGAGTTCCTGACAATATGTCCCAGTTGACGGCAACAATAACATACTATTGGTTGGGCTCCCCAACATTCACCAATGTGTCTCCTACCGCAATTTGCACAAGAAGGAGCAGATCCACTACTGAACGATCTGGCTGGACCTTATCTTGCTCAAGATCCAACCGAAGTAGGCCCGCCTCTACTCGAAAATACTGAAGGAGACCTGCTAGTCTGACCTATTCCTCGGCCTCTGAACTAACCCCTCTACGAACCAGAACCCCTAAAGGAAACTGCACCACTTTGTCCCGCTGTAGGATTCAGGTTACCTGTCAATTTCTTTCGTTTAGCTTCAGTAGAACTCCTTTCGATTGACGTCTCTTCTGCCCTTAGTGCCGCTTCCAGCAGAGCACCATAACTTAGAGGTTTGATTGCTATTTTCTCCCTAATCTCGAACCCCCTTTCAAAGTTGTCTCTCCTCAATTCATCGGTACTCACCCCTTCTGGGGCATATTTTGACATTCTCACAAATTGCAGTTCATATTCAGCAACAGATAACTCATTCCGCTTTAATTCAAGGAATTCAACTTTCTTACGGTTTTGTAGACTGGTGGAGTATATTTGTCAGCAATTTTTTTCAAAAAATCATTGCACGTCAAAGTGGTGGGTCGGTTCTTGCTCCCTGGTCGGTTCTTGCTCCCTGGAACTGTTTCCCACTAGTCTAAGGTATCTTTCTCTAGTAAGGACACTGCGTACCTCAACTTTTGCTCAGAAGTACACTCGATTTTTTCCAACACCCTTTCCGTGTTTCTCAACCATTCCTCTGCTTCAGTAGGGTCAGTTGTACTGGCAAATACCTTTGCCCCCTGTCTCCTCACTATTTCATAATTTTTATCAATAACTGCATCATGTGGTAGGGGTTGTGGCGATGGAGCCATCCTCTGCATCATCTCCAGAAACTGTTGCATAAAAGGGTTCATTTCTGGTTGTGAGGCATTTCTATTTTGGGATTCCAAGCCCTGATGTTCTGATGCAGAATCATGACCTTACACAGATTCTAATGACTCAGTTGGTCCAACAGCGCTTTCCCTTGACGCTTCCATCCCATTTGAAATACACACATGTGAGTAGATTCCTAGTATATACAACTTATAATATTACATTTCATCTACTATCCCTAGGAAATCTAATGCCTGCTCTGATACCACCTAATGTAGCACCGCCTTCGCTACAAGGACTATATCTACCCTAAACATCATACTTATAGTACTCCCTATATTTATATATATCTAATTCATATGCATACGTAACCCCAACGTCATAATGACATAATCAACCCACAACATCATATATAAAAATGAAACACTACAAGTAATCCACCACATTAATCTCCACGCCTATATTATGTTTTTACAAACAAAATACGATTTGTACTCAAACTGACAAAGAGGAGAAAACCACATACTGGCCCGACCTGCCTGAGTATAGCATGTAGAGTTAGCCTTCAATAGGCAAACACCTCAAAGTCTACTCCTGAAAGAAAATGTCAGTAGAGGGATGAGTCTGCCACTCAATAAGCAAATAACCAGCCTTATCTATATATGTATATCAAACACAACCCAGATAAGATAAGTAAGCAACATGCATGGAATAAAGTCAATTTAATTCCAACATAATCGGCTTCATCGCACCACATAGCTACCTCGTAATAAAACAACCAGTTACACTCTTTTTTCTCTAGTTTGCTTACCAGAAGGTGATATCGTGTTTTTCCCATCAACTCAATCTCACCGTTATATAAATTCAAGTGAATCCCCTTGACAACCGGCTCATCAATCTCATTTCGCATCATAGCTCTTTCAATTCGTATCATAGCTCTTTCATTTCGCAGCATCGCTCTTTTCATTTCGTATCTTTTTTATATCGCAGCATTGCTCTTTTCATATCATATTTTTATTTCATATCACAGCATCGCTCTTTTTATTTCACATCTTTTTCATATTGCAGCATCGCTCTTTTCATATGATTTCGCCTTATAGGCTTTTCAACACATCAAGGGATATTCACACCACAATTATATTCAATTTTCACCACTCCCTTATTTTCACATATCACTATTCTTGTAAGCAACTAGTAACGTAAAACCATATATCAATACACTCTCGTTTTCAGACACCCACAACACAACATACAACTAACATGATATTTCAACATGTCTTTGCATTCCACGTACACAATATCGTCAATCAAATTAAATCATTCACCACTCATATATTTTTAGATAAATCAACATCAGCATGAACAATAAATTTATATAACAGTAATATCACAAATAAATGGGACATATATAGATAATACTAATATTTACTTATCTCAACTTCACAACGGTTTTATCTACTCAATCGCTAATTGTCAGTCCTTATACCTTACCCCCGTATCCTATAATGAGTTATACCATAAACAATTAATATAACGAGAATATCGTAATTTCTTTTAAATATAATATTAAATATTATTCATACAATTTTCAATAATTCTTTAATATTCCATTTCTATTGAAGTACAAATCTTTATTTTTCCTCTTTATTAACATACCATTTATTAAATATAATTTTTGGAATATTTCTATGAATTTTCTATTAATTTATCGCTATTATAGAATTTAATTAAATAACAATACGTAGAATTGGGTATTTGGCTAATAATTCCGATGAAATTGTATAAATTAGCTATAGTAATATTTAAATCTAATAAATTTAATAATCTAATTAACCAACGATATCATTTTTACATCCGATTGGATATTTAATTCGACACTATTTTAAATCGCCAAACTCGTAATATATTCCGATTAAATAATACATCGCTTAGTATAAGCAATATTTAATAAATAGATTAATTAAATAATATAATTATATAAATTAATAGGAATTAAAATGGCATTTTCGTACCTCGGTCTCTCTCTTTTTTCGGCAAGGAGGATTGCAAATTTCACAATTGTTTCATGTGTGTGTATTTTTTTCATCTGTGTGTATTATGTTCGTGTGTGTGCGTTTAAGGAAAAGAGAAGAGAGTGAGACGGTGGGGGTTGTGGCCCCCCCTCCACTCTCAATTCTCTCTCTCTCTCTTTTATATATATATATATATATATATATATTATTTACTAAAAATATACATAATACTATTATTATATATTTTTTTATTAGATTTTTCTCGAAATACCCATCACATCGTTCCTGATTTTATTAATTAATATAAGTATCCCCAAAGTATTATAACGAACATCAATTTAATCCATTCAAATTTTATTATATTTCAATTATAACCTATAATTTATTTACCAATTAACTAAATTTCATAAAAAATTATTAATTAATCCCTCAATTATATATTATAATCTCTGGGGCGTCACAATAGATCTTAAACATTCAATATAGTGATATACTTAAAGCAGATACCTCACTAAATGTTCTACGTACAATATTATATATATATGAATATAAATTTATATAAATGTATATATACATACACACTAACACACATATATTGCTATTTTTCTGCAGTTCTTTCTCTAATATATTTTATATTTGTATCATATATAAATAGAGCAATGTGTATCCAATTTTGACGTGAATAGATTATTCTTGTCATATACAATGTTGTTCTTAGGGATAAAAACGTTAGAGTGATAAAATTGAAAAAAATTATCGATCATCCTCTCTTATATATATATATATATAACCAATATAAGACATATTAGAGATATAGGTAGAAAATGCAGATGTCTATATATATATATATAAATTTGCTTATATGTGTATCATACGTATTTTATATATTAATGTGTATGTATAATAGATATAAATGTAATTTTGTATTAATAGTTTTACAAAAATTATATATATCAAAAAATATCTTTAAAAAAATAATTAAGAGTGATCATTCTAAAAGTGAAAATTTATATAGTTGAATAAACTTATAACATATTGCTGGATAATCAAAATTTAAATTTAATGATACTATTAATTAATTTATGTACATAGTAAGTAATATTAATATGCACTTTAGTAAAATAAAATAATATAAAAATACATTTATGTTTTTATGATAAATTAGAAATTTTCATGTTTCTTCTTGATGTAACAAATTAAGTCACAGAGTAAACATTTGACGAATCAACAAAAACACTTGAAGGAAACACAAAATATTTCTTTTAGAGTGTTCAATCTAAATCTTTCGAGATCTTTTAACGCTAAATTAGGCTGGTTGGACAAGCATTTAAAGAAATATGGTACGCAAGTAACGAAACATTACTTATAGTTCAAAAGCAAGTATATAGCTTCTACCGTTAGGGTGGGAATAATAGTTGTAAAAAGGTATTAAGTTTAGCTGTTCAAAATTGAAAGTATTTGAAGCAAAAGTTAAAAGTGAAAAAAAAATAGTTGAAATTGGACTGTTTGGATAAACAACTTTACACTTATATTTTTTTTAAAAAAATTGCAGAAGTTGGAAGAGATCGCTAGTTATACATTCAGACGCAAATCAACTTAATTTTTAAATAGTTCAAAATCAAAATTTCTAAAGTATTTTTTCAATGAATTTTCAGAAATATACTAATAAAAATTTATTTTAAGCTCTTGCAAGCACCTTATGTATATTGAGGCAATCCAATCATGAACACATACATATGCATTTTTTTCCTATATATGCACTGTTGGTAAAATTGTATTTTTAGTTACGAATTCAATACTTTTAGCCGTTTATTTTAAATAAATATCATAATAATCCCAAAATTCAAAAAGTCGGGCATATTTAGCCCACTGCTTTATGGAATTTTCAAAAATAGTCTCAAAATGGGAAAAACTCGATACATTTAGTCCTCTACTTTATGAGATTTGTGGGAATAAATGTTTCATGTTTTCTCAATTTTTGTACTATTTTGAAAATTTTGTAAAGTATATGACTAAATTTGTCGGGTTTCCAAATTTTACAACCATTAAAAATTTCGTAAAATAGAGAATTAAAAGTGTTGAACTCCTATCCTATGGAACTAAAACTGTAATTTGGGCTTGCATGATTTTGTAATTGAAGAAAGGAGAGACTAAAACATTCCAACATAGATTAGTTGAATTTTGTAGAAATTTCAAGTTCGAGAGAGAACACAACATCTCCATTCTCAAATCAGTATGGAGAAGGATTAATAATCATTCATCATGAAGAAAAATATAATGGAAGCTAGTGCATAAATACAAGAGAAAGGAATCTAGCTAATAAATTACTAACCAACCAAATCTAGGAATAACAGAAAAATTCTAACAAACAGATTAATAATACAGAAAAGGATAAAAGAGCAAAACTGTGGAGAAAAGACAATAAAGTAGGTAGCTAGCGACCTACAAGCCGAGGTCGTAAGCGACCTGAAGAGTAACGATGCAACCTCGAGGACTTGCACATTCTTCACAGCCCCCCTTAAGCTGGAGCCGAGGAAGAGAGGCCGAGCTTGGGAAGAAAGCGAGCAAAATCGACAGCAGTGAGGGATTTAGTGAAGAGATCGGCGACCTGAGCAATGAAACCAAGTTTGAACTGATCGCAAATGAGGTGGCAGTCGATCTCCAGATGTTTGGTGCGCTTGTTAAAAACAGGGTTGGCCATAATGTGAAGGGCAGCCTTGTTGTCACACCAGAATGGGATCGGGAGCAAACTAGGAATGTCGAGGTTGCGAAGTAGGAAGGAGATCGAACGGAGCTCGCTGACCGTGAAAGCCATGCTACGATACTCCGCTTCGGCAGAGGACCTGGAGACCGTGGCCTGCTTCTTAGTGTTCCAGGAGATGAGAGATGACCCAAGTAAGATACAAAAACCAGTGATGGAACGACAAGAATCCAAGCACGACGCCCAGGATGCATCAAAGTAAGCACAAGTTGTCCAGAGCCAGAGGAAGGGAAGAAGAGACCAGTGTGGGATGTACCTTTAAGATATCGAAGGATGTGAAGTGCAGTAGAAAAGTGAGAGGTGCAAGGTGATTGTAGGAATTGACTGAGCTGTTGAACAGCGAAAAAGATATCAGCAATTTGTTGGTGAGCTCAAGGTTCCACTGCATTAAAGCTTGCTGAGTCCCTATAAAGGCCTCTACAATATGCAGACATAGCTAGGGGGCACATTAGGTAAGCCCTCAGGTGGATCCATGTACACATCCTCATCCAGAAATCCATGAAGGAGGCATTATTTATATCCAGTTGGAACAGGGGCCATGAGCGGGAGGCTGTCAAAGATAAGAAAATTCAGACAGTAACGGATTTGGCAACAGGAGAAAAAGAATTAGATAGTTAACTTTGTCAATCTACTTGTAACCCTTGGCCACAAAACGGGCCTTGTAGCGATCTAGCGATCCATCTGGGTTCAAGTTTAATTTGTAACCCAGCGCGACTCGATAGGTCGCTTCCCCGGAGGTAATGGTGTAAGAGTCCATGTTTTGTTAGCAGCCAAGGCCACAAGCTCCTGGTTCATGGCATCCACCCAGTTCGCATCCTTGCACGCCTGAAGATAAGTCTTTGGCTCCTGTAAAATAGATAAGTTGGCAACAAAACGCTTATGTGTAGCACTAAAGGATATGGGATGGCAGGTAGAGTGAATTGAAGAACAATGACACACATAATCCTGAGGCCAAGATGGTTTAGTGGTGACTCTCTGCGACCTGCAAGGTTGACCAGGGGAAACAGGAGCTATCGATGTAGGAAGTTGAGGACCAGGAGAGATGGAGGAAGAACGACCTGGAGTGCGCCAAATCAAGACTGGAGGAGGAATCCCAGTCGGGAATAGGGACAGGAGGTTTTGTTTGGAAAGGGAATGAGTGTTCATAGAAAATAACATCTCTAGAAGTGGACAGTGTTTTTCTAGTGATGTCATAGACATTGAATACCTTTTTTTAGGTACCATATCAAAGGAAAATGCATTAGTGGCTTCCTCATCGAATTTGTGTTTGTGAGGTCAAATGTTCGTTGCATAGCACAGACACCCGAACACCTTTAGTTGAGAAAAGTCAGGGAATTTGTTATAGAGGACCTCAAATGGTGACTTCCAATAGAGTATCAGTGTAGGTAGTCTGTTTATAAGGTAGGTCGCTGTGAGGATAAATTCTACACAAAAGTGTTTGGGCAAGTATGACTGGAAGTGTAAGGCGCGAGCTACTATGATGACATGCTTGTGCTAACGTTCTACCACCCCATTCTGTTGTGGTGTGTATGGATAAGAGGTTTGATGTATTATACCCTGCTACCGGAAGAGAGATTGACAATGAGAATTGATGAACTCAGTCCCATTGTCCGAACGGACGACCTGAATGGATTTTTGGAACTGAGTTCGCACCATTACGAGGAAGTTATATAAGACTTGAGGTGTTTGTGATTTATATTTAACAAGAAAGGTCCACATTGCTCTACTATAGTCATCTAGCTGGGTGAGGAAATAATGGCAACCAGTGGGCGAGCTAATGTGATAAGGCCCCCACACGTCAATGTGTAATAGTCCGAAAGGGGAAGATGATCTAGTAGTGCTAACCGAAAAAGGCAGTCTTTGCTGCTTTGCCAAAGGACAAATGTCGCAATCATGATTAAAAGAAACCGAACAATATTTTATTTCAAGAACATGGATATGTTTGATTACAATGAGTGACGGATGACCCAACCTTTTGTGCCACAAAACGCTATCACTATTGAGTAATACAGAGCAAGTAGTGTGAACAAAACGACGAATGACATTAAGATCGATGGAGGTCCCATCTGGTAAGTGGACAAAGGTCGGATGAGTGAGAGGAAAGAGATTATCAAGAGTGCAAGTACTGCCACATATATGTTTAGTTGCCCCCGTATCTTTGATCCAAGAGGACAAAGAGGTATGCTCAGAAACATTAAGAACTTGATTTATACCTGCAAAGTCATCAATGTGTGCTAGGTTGCCTTGTGCAGGAGGCTGCATGGTATTTCGCATCAATGCAAGCAGATCCTGAAGTAGTTCCTCTTTCGTGCTCGTCTGTGCCAGATTGCCCTTCTCATTTATGACCTGCACGGCAAAACCTCTGTTGCCGCTTCCCTCCTTCTTCTTTTTATTTGTGAGCTGTTTGTACAAGTCAGGTGTCCCATACAACTTAAAACAGGTGCTTTGATTGTGCCCGATTCGCTGACAATGCGTGCAGTACAGTGATCGCTTATCAGTACCAATTTTCTTCCTCTCAGGTCTCGTTTCCTGCATTATATGTAAGGTTATGCTTTGAACCTCTGTTATCTTGATCTGGACCCTTTTCTGCTTCTCCACACTTTGTATGATGGAGTAGGCCTTGTTAATGGAAGGAACCGGCTCCTTGACCAGCAATTGATGTCGTACAGTGCTGCGATTTCTGCTGTTGTGTCGTAGTCGCAGCAGATTGACGGGTTTGGGGTGCCTTAAACGTCTGGAAAACGACCGGCTATGGAGGAGGGGATGGGTCATGCGCACAAGGCGATAGTACCTTGCTGGCCGATGATGAACGGCGCTGGAATTTCTGTTGCAGAATCTTTGTTTCTGCAACCTGCCCGGCGGTCTATTTCTGCTCCTGTGATAGTTTCAACTCCGGCGATGAAACTGACCAAACTTTGGGTGTTAACGTGCACAATCCGACAGTGGCTAATATCTCGTATGGTAAAACGGGTTTGTTTGTTGGAAATATTCCCCTTCGTACTAGTTCTGAAATCCCAATATATGATGATAAAATTGATTTTGCGTTCAGTAATTCCTCCCAAAAACCTTTGTCGTATGTTGCACCGGTAATAAAAAATGGTGAAGTCATAGTATGGCTGACGTTGGAATCTATTCATGATGGGTCTCATTGGTGGAAGGCAACAGCAGTGGGGTACTTTTTGGGCAAACGCCCGTACTTCCATCACCTAAAAGAGTATGTGACTTCTATTTGTCCTTCATTGAGGTAGGGAACTGCCACGATGAATGGGTTCTTTTTCTTCGAGTTTAAAATGGTTATGGATATGGAAAATGTAATAGAAGGTCGGTCGTGGCTATACTAGGGGCAACCGATCGTGCTTCAGAAATGACAACCAGGAACGGTAATGCGTAAGCTCAAACACACACAAGTCCTAGTGTGGATCAGATTGAGACACCAATCGGTTGAGCTTTGGACAACGGAGGCACTAAGCACAGTGCCTAGTGGAGTAGGGAAGCCACTGTATCCGGATGCTATTACAAGAGCATGCACGAGATTGGATATGGCTCGTGTATGCGTTATGCTCGATATCAAATTGAAATTGCATAAACACATCATCATTATGACCGCGGATGAAAATCGAAGAGAATCCTATGTAAAGTGGACGTGGAGTACGAATGGCTCCCCCTCAAATGTAATAGTTGTATGAGCTTGGGGCATTCGTCTAAGGAATGCTTATTGAATAAAGGTGCAAAGTCATCAAAACCCCTTGTAGCAGTCTATGTTCGTAAAGTCAGTGCCTCTATCCCGTAGGTTGATAAGGAGGTTAGCATTGCACAGAAGCCTCCCATGAGGTCAGATCCAATAACGAGTTCTTCTAGCAACTGGTTGATGCTTCCTTGCAGCCGCCAGTTGCTCGCGAGCCTCCCAGCAACCAAATAAGTTTGGAGGGAAGAAATAAGGGTACGGAAGTAGTCATATTCAATTCTTTTGACGCATCAAACTTCATTGATGATGCAAAAGTATCTATGAGGGGTCGTAATTTCAACAGTCCCATTAGTGGTGACCCATGTTGAATACTGTATTCTGGAACGTTCGTCGCCTGAACAAGAGGGACCACCTGCTAGCTTTGAAGGACCTAGTGGCTGAGTTTAGGTTACATCTTGTTGGCCTCTTGGAAACCCGGGTACGTGTGAATAATGGATAAACAGGCTGTTATTTTACCTCAGTGGAAATGGTTTGTTGACGATGAGACTACTAGGAATCGTATATGGATAGCATGGCATGATGATTTCATTGATGTTAATGTGCTTGATCTAGGATCCCAGTTTATACACTGTCGTGTGATTATACGTGCATGTAATGAACCAATGTTTATTTACAGTTATTTATGGTGCTAGTGAAGTTATTGATCGACGTCAGTTGTGGGAATCTTTAAATATGTTGGGTAATCAGTCGATGGATGAGCCATGGTTAGTGAGGGGTGACTTTAATGCGGTACGTGATCTCACTGAGGTCTGTGGCACGTCCGAAGACATAAGGATGACCATGGAGGAATTTAATGCATGTATTCAGTCAACTGCTTTGCATTCACTTCACATGCAGGGTGAATGGTATACATAGCATAATTGCAGCACGATTTCGCATAGTCTATGGAAGCGACTGTACCAGATGCTTATTAATGATACATGGCTCACACGATTCCCCACATCGTGCTACACTAGTCTCTTGCCCCGGACTTTGAACCACTCGCTGATTGTATTGAATGGGGATAGACAGATGCAGTTTGGAGGTAAGTTTAGATTTGATAACTACCTTACTCTCTCACCGGATTTTATCCCTAGTGTGCAGAATATCTGGCAACATGCAATTGTAGGCGTGCCTATGTATACTGTTACATGGAAGCTGAAGGCTTTAAAGCCTGTCTTCAGGCAGTAGAGGAGAAATAAGGGTGACATTTCGCGCAATGTTCAGCTAGCAAAAGGTTTTCTTGAGACAGCCCAAACATTACTGAGCATGGATCGACAAGACAAACTATTACTCTTATTGGAACATTATTGTCGAATGGTATATGCCAAGGCGGTAAAGTTCGAGCAAATGATGCTACAACAAAGGGCAAAGATGCAGCGGATGAAGGGAGGGGACCAATGTTCGAAAGTCTTCTTTCAAAAAATAGCACAAAGAAGAACTGCTCGGAGGATCTTGCAGATTAATGACGAGTAAGGGAACACCTATACAGAGCCAGGAGCGGTTATTCATGAGTTTATCTCTTTTTACCAGGCTCTATTAGGAGGGGTACGAAGACAACAGGCAATTAATATTGGGTACTTGAGACCATGGACGAGACATGCGCTGACTGAGGAGGACACCCAACTTCTCCTCAAACCAGTTACGACCGATGAAGTGAAACAGGCCATTTTTAACATCGCATACGACAAGGCACCGGGACCTGACGGATATTCTTTTGGGTTTTACAAAGCAACCTGGCCGATTGTGTGAACAGAAGTCACGTCAGATATTCTGGACTTCTTTGCATCAAGTAGTATGCTAAAGCAAATCAACACCACGTTTCTAGCATTAATCCCTAAGGTACACTCCCCTGTGATGGTCACAAAATTTTGCTCTATTTCTTGCTCTAATGTCCTCTATAAGATCATTGTGAAAATTCTTGTTCAGAGATTGAGTTTGACTTTGGATAAATTGATAAGCCCCACTCAGGCAGCTTTTGTTCTGGGTCGTAGTATAGGCGACAATATTATGTTAACATAGGTACTCTTCACAGGATATAATCAAGCACGACTTCCCCCACGATGTGTGCTTAAAGTGGACATTCGGAAAGCCTATGACACGGTAGAATGAGATTTCCTCCTAGCAGTTCTGCACCTATTTGGGTTCCCTACAAAGTTCATTCGATGGGTGGAGCAGTGTATCATATCACCCTCGTTCTCGATTGGTCTTAATGGAAAACCACACGGTTTCTTTGCAGGGTCACGAGGGTTACGACAGGGAGATCCGTTGTCATCGTACCTATTTGTCTTAGTGATAGAGGTACTTCATTTACTCTTACTTCAATTGATTGATCAGGGTATGCTATTCTCCTTTCATTGGAAATGTGGACCATCTAAATTATTTCAGCTTGGATTTGTTGATGATTTACTACTTTTCTATAAAGCTGATATGGCCTCCATTGGGGTGTTTAAGCGGGGTTTGGATCGATTTGTTGAGTCATCTGGACTTCGGCTTAATGTGCAAAAGAGCCATCTCATTTATCACGAGCGGCACACGGATGAGAGACTTGTTATTAGCAGCGCTTGGGTTTCAGGAGGGGCATTTACCGATGCGATACCTGGGGCTTTCTCTAATCTCTTTCAGATTATTAATAGCGGATTGCCAACCTCTATTGGCAAAAATTGATAGTTGCATCTAGGGTTGGGAGGTACGACATTATCATTTGAGGGACGGATTTAGAATATTAAATCCGTTCACATGGCTTTGAGTATCTATTGGACTTCCACGTTCATTCTACCTAAAGGTGTTACAAGAGAGATCGAGAAGAGATTGCGCTCCTTCTTATGAAAAGGTGCTACTAGTGGGAGCTATGCAAAGGTAGCTTGGAGAGATGTATGTAACCCAGCTGCAAAGGGAGGACAGGGCTTAAGAGACATCGCTATTCTTAGTCGTGCCTTAATGAGTAAGAAATTATGCGATGTGATTCATTGTGATAGAACATCCATATGGGTGGAGTGGTTGAACCATGGGCGCTTGCGTGACAGGTCCATTTGGACAATTCCTGAGCATGGAGGTTAGTGGGGTTTGAGAAAACTCCTTCGCCTACGTACTGTTATTGGACCATTGGTGGATTACCAGATGGGTGATATAGCTACCTTCTATTTGTGGCAGGACTTGTGGCCCCCCCTTGGACCACTTATTCAAAGGCTCCCACGTGGCCCGCAACTCACTGGTCTTTGACTCTCGGAGAAACTTAATAGGGTCATTATGGATGGGCATTGGCACTGAAACCTCATCACGGACATGTTTGGAGATTGTATAGAATTCGCCCATAATCCATGGCGAGATACGAATGGATGTCTTACTGTGACTCACTATATTAGGAAAACTATCCACGGTAATAACCGTGGTTGTCTTATCTTGGCACCTGTATTCTTTGTGATGAAGGCACAATAGAAACACATACACACCTATTTTTTTGATGTTTTTATGCCAGACGATGCCTCATAGCTGTGAGACAGGATGTTCGATTCACATGGCTGAACCGAGACTAGGCCTTAACGTGGAGTGGGCTACTAGGAAGTGGAGAGGGAAACATATCGGTAATTTATCCTACCGTGCGCTACTCACTGCATGTGTCTATCATATCTGGAGAGAACGAAACTTGTGCCGCTTTGAGCATGTTGATCGACCACCGAGCATCATCGTTGCCATCATAGTGGACGACCTTAGACAGAGAATCATTAGTGCTAATTTATCACACTCTGTTAGTACCTCTGTATTATATAGACTATGGCGTATCCCATGACCTGTCATGGGAGAAATCGATATTTGACTGTTGTACTGTACGTATGTAACTTTTTATTAATAAAACTTATATGTACCCAAAAAATAAGTAAATAAAAAAACTTATGCAAAACCCCCCACAGTACATATCTCTTTCAATAAATCTCTTAACATTTTATAAAAACAGACATATATCACAAAAGCTAAATGAACATTTATATTGATATTAAATCTCAGGGGATAAGGTAATTATCCACTTTCATTTGTTACTTTGTCCTTTCATCCTTTCACCTCACCCCGTATCCTATAATTAGTTATATCACATACAATTAATATATCGAGAATATTGTAATTTCTTTTAAATATAATACTAAATATTATTCGTATAATTTCTTATAATTCTTTAATATTTCACTTCTATCGAAGTACACATCTTCGTTTTTCCTCTTTATTAACATACCATTTATTAAATATAATTTTCATAATATTTCTACGGATTTCTTATCACTTTCTCGCTATTATATAATTTAATTGAATAACAATATGTAGAATTGTGTATTTAGTTAACAATTCCGATGGAATTATATAAATTGGCTATAGCAACATTCAAATCTAATAAATTTAATAATCTAATTAACCAACGATATCATTTTTTTATATCCAATTTAATATTTAATTCGACACTATTTTAAATAGCCAAACTCATAAAATACTCCGATTAAATAGTGCATCACTTAGTATAAACAACATTTAGTAAATAAACTAATTAAATAATATAATTATATAAATTAATAAAATTAAAACTACAGTTCTGCGTACCTCTGCTTCTTTTCCTTTCTTTCTTTTCCTTACTTTCTTTTCCTTTCGTGTGTGTGTGTTGTGCAATGTGTGTGTTGTGTTTATTTGTGTGTATGTGTTAAGAACAACAACAACAACAAACAACCAATTAAAAAGAAAGAGAAAAGTGAGGCGGTGGGTGGTGGCCCCACCTCCCACTCTCAACTCTTTCTCTCTCCTACTATATGTATATATGTATATATATACATATTATTTTTATATATATAATATTATTATTATTTTATTTATTTAATTAAACTTTTTCTAAAATACCCATTACGTCCCTCCTAATTTCTTAATTAATATAATTTGTTCTCAAATATTATAACGAGTTCCAATTTAACCCGTTCAAATTTTATTATATTCCAATTATGGAACATAATTTATTTACTAATTAACTAAGTTTCATAAAAATTTACCAATTAATCTCCCAATTATATATTATAATTTTCGGGGCATCACATGAAAACCAAAGCCAATCAACAAACTCTGATCATGCCTTCCACATATGTTTCTATCTGCAAGTTTTCTCTTTTTTTTTTTAATACTTATATACTTTTAGTTTTACAGACATTTCATATAAATGGGATGGTTATACAATCGTTCATTAAAATTTGATGTAATTATACAAAAATTGTCAATAGTTTGAAAAATCACATTTAGTAATAATATCTTTTATTTTCATTCAATAATTTAATCCCTCTATTAGTCAAAATTCATAGAATTTTCTTATATATTAGTAAAAGATATTGAAATGGAAAACTATATTTATCCGCGAATGACTTACTACTTACTGCAGGTTAAACAAATTTTTCCTAGCAAAAAACCTTTATAAGGGTGAAGATATACCTCCTCACATGCATTAGTGTGTGTGAAGATGTATTAGAGCAGTTTAAATAGAAAAAAATTATTTGTCCTACAATACTTCAGTAATAAGTCAATCAAAGGTAAATCTGGATTTTTATTCAATTTTGTTCTTCTAATATCAGCACATTTGGTGAATTTTGACTAACGGGAAGAACTATTTATTAGATGATAATAAAATCAGAAGTACTAGATGTAATTTTTCAAATCACATAAAGTCTATGTATAATTATACCAAACTTCAAGAAAAGGCCGTCCAATTATCCCTAAATAAATACATATTTAATACTATAATGTAAAATATATTAGAATTGCGTTCAATTAATAACTTATTTTTTGAATTCTATTAAATAATCTGATAATTTAACTTATATATTTACTAAAGTTATGATTAATAAATGATTTAGTATTTTTATGTTGTTCTATACATTGAGATATAATACTACTTGTTCTTCTATTTTATTTAGATAATTAACAAAATAATAATTTAATTTGCTATAGCAGTATCTTAATTATTTCAAAATCAGTTTGGTTTTATATTTAGAAAATTTTGTTTTCAATTACATATATATTTATATATTAAACAATTTTGTTATATAATTAATTCAGAACAAAAAACATTTGTAAGATAATCTTCTTTATAGTAATGAAAAATTCCAAGAAATACTGAATATTTTTTATATGTTTTATATTTATTAATGAAATATGTAAATTAGCAAGTTATGTATAAACATTTACATAATTTAATTTGTATCATTACACATCTTTGCTAACTAAACTAATCTATTTTGTATAATTAGCATAAGTAAGAAGTTTCAAAATTTTATATTTTCTATTAATCGATTAGTAAAAATATTTAAATATGATTATACATTCAATTTCATATTAATTGCCATTATACTTTCATAATTTATTAACTACTTTTGATTTAAAAAAATGTATATATATAAAAATATTTTTATGATTAAACATAAGGTAAATCTTTCTTTTGTTTGTGTAATATGTTCAATAAATATTCTTAAATACATTAATGTTTTAAAGTTATCTTCCCAACCAAAATTTTAAATTTTCTTAATAAATAACATTGAGTTCAAACTTAGATTTTCCTTTTCAAGTTATGTCAAGCCCGAACTTGAGTTTGAATCTTAAAATTTCGTCGAACTCATACCCTTACAATTACCCAAAACAAAATAGAAAACAAGAAGCCAATGCTATATACTACCCAACACGACTCGAACTACATTTTCTATTATAATTCTTGTTGCATCTTCTATTTTGTTTCACATATACATATCACGTGTACAAAGATTATGCTATTAATTTCATATACGGAGAATATTTTATACACGTCAAAATATATATGTGAAACTAAATAGAAGATGCAACAGGAGTAGAAAATCAAATGTGAACACAATCAGGAAAAACCGCATAATGATGTGGCAAAAGTGATACAAAATATAATTAAGAAGCATAAGATGTTTATGGTGTAGTTCTCCTCTAGGAGTGTCAATGGCCGATTAGGATGATGAGTTTTATTTTGGCGCTTCCCCCATGGCCACAAATGCTGGAAGTACACTGGTGCAAGAAATTCTCTGGAAATCTCTTCCTGTCAATCATCTTCTATTTTAGCCTACACGAACATAGTACAAGTATGGGAAAATAACATTTTTCTTCTGATAAATAAAGCCGTCCACTTTTGGTCCCATTGGCTAAGGGACTATCCCTTTTGGTTACTTACTTTCAAAACTTAGCACTTTTAGTCTCATGACACATTTTTATTAGATAATTAATGAAAAAAACTACGTGATAGTTAAGTGCATGGGAACAAAAGTGTTGTATGTTTAAGTTCAGACTAAAGTGAGAGTCTTGTAACCAAGGAACCAAATGTGTAAAGGCCCAACGACCACGTGTTTTCATTAAAATATCTAACTGAAAGGTGTAATGAGACCAGAAGTGTTACTTTTCATAAGTTACAGGAACAAAAGTGAAAATTCCATAACCAATGGGACAAAAAGTAGAAAGACCCTAAATTACGATACGAAAAATATCATTTTCCCAACATAGTACAACTTTAATTACAATATGGATATTTAAGGAATAGTAGAATGCTAAATAGTTAAAATTACTAACTTCCTAGACGAAACATGTCATTTTCCCGACATATTACAAGTAACAACAAGAATAACAACAACAACGCTACACTATAGAATTTCTTTTTTATGTCAACTTAGCATATCAACTTTTCGAAATTATTACTTTGCCAGATATGATCGTCCTTTTATTGATTTTATGCCGGAAGAACATTGCATGTTGTGCATATGTGAAAAATATGACATGATATTTTTTCGATAAAAAACTTGGTTGAGAAATAGTTATAAATGGCAAAGTGTAAAATTTTGTAAAGTTAAGATGGTAACTTGACAGAAAAAAAATTTAGATGCCAATGTATAAAAATGGTCATAGTGCGGATGACAAAATATAATTAATCCAAAAGCTTATTATGTCTAATACTATAATGTCATACAACCTCAAGCATCATATTTATCCAAATAATTTAAGAACTTATTTTTAAAATAAGAATAAATATCTATAAAATCTTAAAGTATCCTATAAGATCTAGAAGCATAAGATGTTTCAATTAAACTTAGCCAAACACCCTCTAAGTTTCTTTTATAAAAGTAAAAATGACTTGAGCTATTCTTTTATCAAACTGTAAGATGCTGAGAAATATCTCTGTCATCAATGTCGCACAGTGTTTTATCCTTGTCACTATCACGTATGTACACCAGCATATAGGCATTAGACTGCCTCGTAAACTTGAGGGGGGCATTATCTGGATTTCTTGTCATTACTTGCTGTCAAGACAAAAATGAAAAGGTAAGAAAGTATTAACAAGTTTTAACAAAAGTAGGAAAAATAAAAGCAAAACTTACTTCTTCTTTACCTCCATAATGCTCGTCTAAAGCCTTTATTATGTTTCTTTTGTCACTCGTTCATCATTGAATTTATACCTGAAACCATTCAGAATGATTTTCTTTATATAGTTTGGAACGAGAGATCTACATGTAATCTATTGCTAACAGCAGAAAACTTGAATTTTTACGTACTACGAAAATAGCATTTTGGGTCCCATATGTTTGGGCCTTCTACAAATAGTCCCATTTGTTGTGATTCTCTCACATAGCAACCCATAAGTTCAAATTTTTTTCATTTTTAGTCCTCATCATACTTTTTGTCCAATAATTAATGGAGTTGGTACAAGGTTTTTAAGAATGATTATGAGGTTCCATTAATTATTGGATAAAAAATGTACTAAAGGACTAAAATTTAGAAAATTTTCAACTTATGGGATACAATGTAAGAAAATTGTAATAAATGGGACTAAAGTGAAAAAGGCCCTAACATATGGGACCAAAAATACAATTTTTCCTTACGTCTCACAAGTTAGTCTTGGGCAATATCTGGTCCCACTGTTTTCAAAATCACCATATTGCATTCCATAACCTTAAAAAGTTTCCAATTTGCATGCCAAGCCTTAATTCTATTAAATTTATTTCATAAAAAAATTAATAGTGTACCAAAATCACAAAGAGGTTAACTTGTAGGACGTGAATCAATTTTTTCCTAAAAAGCATTAGTTAATGGCCTAATAAAAACTTAGTGTGTCAAATGAAGGTCGTTAAGTTTAAGCTTCTCAGACTATACAAAGCTAATGAACATTTAAAAATATAGAATTGTAATTTTTTATGGATTAAATTCCATAACTAACTGAATACCACTGGTTGGATAGAGTTGGCCTTATGAAAGCATCATAGTATCCACCGTGCACACCACCACTATGGACCAAAAAACTGCCAAATGGAAATAGCCAGAATGAAAATGTAACCGAAAGTTTTGCAAGTGTGAAGAATAAGAAAATTTAGAGATATTGCAATTTGAATAAGAAAATAATCCCAATGGTCAATTTTCATTGGAACAAATTTTTTGTCCTATACTTTTTGAATTTTGGCATATTAGTTCTTTATCTTACTAGACTTGCAAAATAGGTCCTATCGCTTTCTATTTTTTAACAATGTTGGTCCATACCAATGGGAGCCAAAGTATTTTTTGAAACATAGATGACTGGAGGTCGTATGCCAACAAACATTGGACTAAGATGCAATCCCCTGTGGAGAAGCTCTGAGACCCCAATAATGATCTTTAAACCAATACGAGGCAGCGATTGAAAAATCTGCACTGTCGGTATTAAATTTGGAGGCTTCAACCTCAAGAGCACAAGGCAAGGGAGACATACGCCAAGTGAGAAAGAAGGATGAAGCTAAGTCTGACATTGCAAGCATTTTCAGCGCTACTGTCGCCTTGATGGGCGAGGGTAGGAGGAAAATGGATTAACGGTTTGGCAGTAAAAATTTACTTGTGATGTTTGCAAAAAATTGCCAAAAGGCATTAGAAGAGGGAGTGTCGTGAACTCCCCTTCACCCAAATATGGCATTTGTTGAGAAATATGATTAATATTTTTATTCCCAAGTGTTGGACACTTTCTCTCGAAACGCATTTCCGCAAATGATTGGTAGAAATGAAAGGGAATAGAACGCTAAGTCAAGTAGTCTTAAAGCTAAGGTATAGCTAGGCCATTACTAGAAAAACAATAAGACTAAATAGACTTAGCTAATAGTATTCATGTCAAAATAGTATACGATTATGTAACTCAGCATGATGAAGTCATTAGTCAATTGTTGGACAAATTAGAGTATAAAACTTGATCAATAAAAGATTCTTTTGAGTCTGCTGAGTTATTATCGTACTGCATAATTGGAGTATGCATGCTAAAAAAAAATGACTAAAATGGATGGTCAAGAACATAACTTACAGAGAGTGGCATGCATGAGCTAGGGCCATATCCATCGAGATAGGATGAGTAGGTTGGTAGATTCAAAGAGTCTAACAATAGATGATTTGAGTTTACTAACTTGTGGATCCTTTTTGAGAAGGAAGAAAGCCGTGAAAACACTTTGTGGGACAAAGAATGCTTTAAAAAATGATCTATTGGATTGGATTCAAAATGGACATCTGTAAGTTACTAAATACACAAATGCAAGAAGTGGGTTCACAAGTTCAAGAACTTATAGAAAGTTTGGAGAAATTAGACTTGAGGTGGAGAACCAAACTTGTTATGGAGAGAAACCCTCGATGGGATCAAGGTGATGCTTACTTAGTGGGAGTTCTTGAAACATCCAAAAATGAGAATGAAATTCTCATTCAGTGAAATTTCTTCGGAAGAGCCGGAAGAGATGATGTTGAACTGTCTCTAGTAAAGGAGAAATTGAACCTTGATTGGACATGGTTCGATCGATGCTTCACTGAACTAGTTAGGCCGCTGGATATGGACTTTCGAAAAATCGTCCAGTTGTAAAACATGGTATTTTCTTAAGTCGCAATCCAGACACCATATTTGATAAGGAATGACAAACCTATATCTTGCAAAAGTCTTGAGTATGAGCAATGGTCCTGCACACGTCAAAGAACTAGTGGGAGAAAAATTAGACTCGGAGTCTGATTTATATATGTTCGTTGGAATAATGTAAACATCACTTTTACTCAAAACTTTAATTGACCATATCTAAAGTTGTCCAAGGGACGATTAGAAAACTCCTGTTACCCCATATGTACATATTCTGAAACCGAACAGGGAGAAGCAATGTAGGACATCGATCTGGATAAAGACGTGGAGCTATAAAATTTGCTATGGAGTTGAAACTAGGTTTGAGCATCCTACATACTTATTTTGACAAGATCATGAGGTACATGACTTGGACAAAAACAAGGTGGAAGATCAGTGCGAGCTCAATTGTGTTCCAAGTGTTTTAGATGTTAGAATATCTTAATCATTTGGAATGATTGAAAGACGTCTATGGAAGTCTAAAATATGAACATTGTTGAAAAAATTCTCCATAGTAGGAATTGGATTTCTATCTAGGGATAAGTTATCCAAGATTCAGTCATAGTGGATTTGATGAGGGGCTTAGATAGTTGACATCCCCTACGTCTTTGTTGTAAGCAGCATGTAATGTTGTTCGATGCACTGAACCCGATGTTGCTTATATTTTTTGAGCATAACAACAGATGTCGAGTGTGCACTGATGAGGCAACATACAGCTGATGAAAGGTTATCTTTGATACCTGAATAAGAATGAAGAGGATCTCTTGACGCGCATTGATGGAGAATATATTCTGGATGGCTATAGCGTTAGTAGCTTTCAAGATCATATGAATAATATTTAATCTGAAAACGAACGTACATTAGAGATTTATGATAATGTGGTAATATTGGAAAAGTTCCAAATGGTATACCACAAGGAACCTTATCATGAAAAATTGAATGTATGGAAATTTTAAAGTTATAATTGGAAAACGGTTAGGAACGAAAAACAACACCCGATTGTTGGGTATGCTACCTAGCATAGCCGCACTAGCAGGCACCTTAGAGGATGACAACTACTCTACACACAAGATAAAAGGCCCGAGATCTCATCACAAGCCCAAGAAAAAAATCTTAGATACCATCATCTGCTTTGAGTAATGATAGGAAGATGTAATGTGCAGTTAGACCGCAGGAAATCGGCAGAAACAAAAAGTAGACCCATAAGACCTAGCCGATATCGCAGATTGCTCATAATCAATTTAATATGGAAACATGAGTAATTGGCTTTAAGATCACGTGGGAGATTGTTGGGATGGGTGACCAAAAGCCAATTGGATTTGTGGTTTTGAGAATTATTGAAGCAATCTTTATTTAAGTAATGTTTACCCGACGAATATGGTAACTATTCTTCGTCACACATACCTGTTGTGCTTACCAAATTACGTCAAGCACTGCTTTGATATCACAACAGATGCCCACTGACCACTTTAACAACCACGCAACAGTTGGACTGCGGATGGGATGGCAGTCATGAAACCAACTGCCAAGGGTTGGGTTTGAAATGTTCCAAGTCGAGGGCCTCGAGACTGGGCATCGAGATTCCTACTGAGACTTGCATTAAGAGTCGCATTCATTTGATGAGTGCCGTGTTTCATCAGCGACAAATGTGGGATGTTTATGCGATCTTAGTGGGTCGATTGGCTAGGTGTGGAATCGATTGAACTTACTCGTCGGGATCATTATAAGGAAGCCTTGAAGGCATGGTTGGTATTACTCGAATCCCCGACTTCGGTAGTACAAAAGTAGTCCTCAGACTTGAGAATCATGACAGTCACATGCATGCGATGATTGCATCTTTGTTTTGTTTGAGAAGTGATCGTGTCTCAGATATGGTCATCATAAGCCTTGTCTAGTGCAGTCAATGTATGTAGTGAGGATGGTGAGTTCCTTAGAAGAGGATCCGTTCCCTGTCAAAATGTGATAGAGGTATTTCCTATGCACTTGGAGATGCGTCTAAATTGTATAAAGCTATGGCCACAGTCGTTGCTCGAATAGGAAAAGAGGTTACTATATCGAGCAATTTGGCATAACGCGATCTCAAGTATTAAGCATAGACGCCTAGTATAGGATGGGAACCGACGCCCAATTTCATGCCATAAACTAAGGCCAGGAGATGGTAAACGGAAGGACCATAACTATATGGACTTGAGAGCCTAAGAATTCACATTGATATTCGCTTAGTCTCTAGTACCACAGACCGTTGCTAGACAGCCACCCATGGTCACGGGCTTTCTTGATCAAGGGTTGATCAAGAATTATTAATTAAATTGAATTTAATTAGTAATAGTGTTTGACACTGACCCAAATCTAGCTGAAAGGTGAACTAAAAAAGTCACACACGAATCACTTACAAGGGACGAGGAATTAATTGAGAATTAATTCCATAAGTAATTGGATTACATATAAATAAGACGAATCCATTAGATGGATAAGCCCAAGAATAAACTAATAGGAATAATTTATGATGAGCTTGCCTTTATTATTTATGAAGTTGGACTTATTAATTAATAAAGACTTATTGGGCTCATATATTCAATTGAATTAAATATATAATGGACTTAAGTAAGTGGGCTTTAATTAAATGAAATTTAATTAAAATTATTGGGCCTTGTATTTTAATTAATTAAAATCGATCCAAGCCCCTTAATTAAGTTGGTGGAAATGATTACAAAATAAAATTATTTACTAATAAATTAACTTTTGGAAAGTGCCATGTTAGTCATTATTTATTTTGAATAAAGGATTTTATTATCTTATAGATGATTAAATGAACCTACACATATTTTAATGCATCCATACAAGGTAAATATATGTGTATTAGTTATTTGGAATAATTAATGAAAAAATACATAATACACAAAACAATTTCCTACACCCTAACTCCACCTCTCGGCCGACCCTCTTGTACACACACTTGGTTTCTATTTTTCTCCCTAATATTTTTCTAGCAAAGAGGATTGAGGGATCCCAAATTTCGGTGGGTGTGGCCGCAACTTTAGAGGGCTTCTACACTGAAACCTTGCGTGAACGGGTCAAACAAAGGATATTCGAAATAAATCAAATCAAAAGTTAATTCTTGATTTACGATTTATGTATCTCTCATTTTTCATTCAATCATCGCCCCATTTATTTTATTGTTATATTTGCATAACTACATCTAACGCTCGGGAACTCCAAGGGTACACCCCTTGAAATTCTAGTTTTATTATGTTTCGTTTTAATTTATGTAATTTTATATTACCGCTTCCGCTCGCGCGTTCCCGGGCCGATCCAGTCGCATTTTTCACGGTGCTTTCAAATAGTGGTTGCGACAACTTTTCCCTGCCCTTCTTCCTCTTCCACCGTTCGACACTCTTGCCATTCGCTTTGGAGGTTGAAGCCTCTTCTACCAATACCGCCAACATAGACTTGTTGGTCATCACCTCATATTGGGCCAACATATTAATTAACTGATGAATAGACTTCTCAAGTCCGTTCATGTTGTAGTTAATAATAAATGGGTCCTAGGACAGAGGAAGCGACTGAAGGATCACGTCAATGTACGTGTCATTGTCAAGCCCAACTTTGAGGTCTTCGAGCTTCTCCACTAGGGATAGCATCTTAACCCCGTGACTTTGTACAAACGATCCTTCGGCTATCTTGGTCCCGGAGGATACTTTTGTGGCGCCATATATAATATGCCTATTAAGAACTACATAAACTTCCTTCATGTGAAGCATTATCGAGAGAACATCATCCAGCCTATCATATTGCTTTTAGATGTCACTAGACATCGAAGCTAGTATGATACTGCGGACCTTGCGGTTGTCATCAAGACACTTCTCGAACGTGACAGGTTCTTCGGGCGAGGATCCTTTTGGCAAGGCCGTCGGGAGTGGCTTGTCCAAGATATAGTCCTGGTTCACGAAATCTAGGACAATCCTCATATTTTGCAGCTAATCATTGTAGTTCATGACTTTGAATTTGTTAGTCTCCATTATCATGGTTAAAGGGTTCTTAGATATTTTCTAGAAAATAAAAAATTAAATAATAATCAGCAAATGATTGAAATATTATAAATTAAGGGCCTTCGCATTAATGTACAAAAAAGTCACATGATTCTCTCATGATCAGCTTCTGATTAGGAGGGACAGTTACCGATGAAGTATTTGGGACTTCCCCTTATATCGTTGCGACTTACTCTTTTGGACTGTATACCCCTGCTTGACAAACTTGATCAGCGTATCAAGGGTTGGAAAGGTACATTTTTATCATATGCGGGACGAGTACAACTTATTAAATCTATTCTTACTACTCTTGGTGTATATTGGGCCTCTGCTTTTATTTTGCCTAAGGGTGTCACTCGGGAGGTAGAAAAGCGACTGAGGGCTTTCCTATGGAAGGATTCAACTTCTCGTGAAAATGCGATGGTTGCTTGGGATTGTGTATGTCGACCTATTAATGAAGGTGGTCAAGGCTACCAAGACATCACTGCCCTCAACCGTGCTCTTATGGGAGTTAAACCGTGTCAAGTTATTTGGGGTAATAGGGCATATGTCTGGGTAGATTGGATCTATTACACGAGACTGTGAGATACTTCTATCTGGATGGTATCAGATCGAAGGGGTTCATGGGGCTGGCGAAAACTCCTCCATCTTTGGCCCCTCATTCGACCGTTTGTTGAGTATGTTATTGGAGATGGGGCTATGTGCTATTTATGGCAGGATCCTTGTCATGAGTTAGGCCCATTTATTCGACAGTTTCCAAATGTTCCTAGCCTCATGAATACATGGCTGACAGACAGAGTTGTTGCAGGTGATTCAACTCAAACTTCGCTTCCCTTGGCCGAACCGCTCGTGGCCTAGCCGATGGAGGGGCAAGCACCTGATATATGCGTCCTATCATGCCTTACTTGGTTCCTTGATTTATCACATCTAGCGTGAGCGTAATCTTCGACTTTTTTATGGGAGCTATCGTGATTCACGGACTTTGGGTATACTTATTCTTGACGATGTGCGATAGAGGATTCTTACTGTTCAACTGCCTTATGCTGTTGCACATGCACATTTTATCGTTTATGGAGGATTCCTTGGTTTGTCGAGGAATCTACCTAACTGATGCTTGTTGTATCTGTACTTATGTACCCCCTTTACTTAATGAAATTTACATTTACCGAAATATTATGAATTAAGCTTAAAGACTTGGTCTTTAGTCTTTCACTCTCCCACTATTTATACGAAAGCCCACCACTCTCAAGTTGGGTTTCAGGAATAACATTTCCTAATAAGCTTAGGATCCACAAGCGAATTTGCCATGCCCCACTTTTACGATTCAAATGTCAAAGGCCTCGTGGGAGGTATCCAATACCATTCTCATTCCATGAGATTCCCAAGATCCTTTACCTCACCTTTTCACATGATTCTGAGACTCCAAGTGAATCATGTTACTCGGTGTTAAGCCCCACCCATTAACCAAATCACATTTCATTCGTCGTCCCCCACGACTCGTGAGACAGGAAACGGTGAACATGTTCCTTTGTACACAATAATGGTGCAGCTTTCCTCTATCCCAAATGTATCACGACTCATGAGACCACACTTGGGTATCGGTAGCTTCCTCACCACATTGCTGTGGATGGAAGGCTTGGACGGATCAAAACCATTTCGATCGAAGTCCATTATAGGCCTAATATTTAACTTGGTTCAACCAAGTGAGAGTTAATATTAAGTTTTTAGACCGAGACCTTATCACATATTAACACTGCATGCACAAATATAAAATATTTAAAGCATTAAGAAAACGCATCGCATGCAATGAAACCTAGCAACCCCTGTTGGATGATCAAGAGCCCAACCTATGTGACTCACTGAGCCCGCAGTGAGTCTAAGGACTGTCTAAGGTCACCCTATGCTATTACAATAGTGATTTACCCATCAACATATAAATGGGCCTTCAAACTCCTTCCTTCTTCGCGGGCCTTTATCTCCATAGGCTTGCCTTTACATAGAAATTATATAACCTCACCGAAAACCAATGTTATTATCATTACAATTGAAATAAGAAATCCCGATCAAAAATCGGGGAAGTACATAGGGGGATGAGAGCAAGCCATATTGTTCCAAGGCATAAAAAGAGAGAGAGGAGAAAATAAATCACAAGG
This sequence comes from Sesamum indicum, assembly GCF_000512975.1. NCBI lineage: Eukaryota > Viridiplantae > Streptophyta > Magnoliopsida > Lamiales > Pedaliaceae > Sesamum > Sesamum indicum. The sequence continues at coordinate 90,671 of NW_011628070.1, read as the reverse complement.
ATACACAGACCCACCCAACAAAATAAAAAGCCATACATGCAGTCTAAGGCTCCGTGATCATCCACTAACATTCAACTACCACATAATCACAATTCATCATGCTAGATAAAAAAAAAATGAACATCCCAAGAAAAACAACATGCTATCCAATATCAAGACAAATAATTTTATGCAGAAAACAACAAGTTTAATACTTGCAATTTAAAAGGATCACAAAGTTTCATGCATCCAAGGTATGCAAACCAACCAAATTAATTAAAGAAATTTATTTTTAGAGAAAATCTAATATTATCCAAAATTAAACTAGAAAAAATAAATATCTTTAAGAAAATAGATAATCCAATTTTTCGAAAGACCCGGACGTGCGAACAAACGGATGGCATTAGTCGGGCTAACTCACTGGTAGCCCCTGCCAACGTGGGCACGTCTTTCCGACCTGCAGTAGACGCTTGCCGTGCATTAGGTCATTGGCTGCCGACGTTCAGGGCCGGGAGCCAAGGACGACGGCCGTTTTCACTGGGCTGTCGGGATCATTTTCGGGGACGCGGACGGCGAGCAAGGCAACGGCCGCTGACGACGGACACGGACGAGACGTGTTAGGTTTTCGTTGTATCACGCACGGCACCATCCCTTTCCCGTGGCGGCGGGACTTGGTGCGGCGCGTGGATGCTCGTCGGGCACACGTCCTGTGGGGGCGCGCGCACACTCGCCCTGTGGGGGTCGGGCGTCGAGCCAGATTTGATTCGGGACTTGTCCATTTTTTTGGGACACGAGCGAAATAAGACACACGAGCTGCGGGTGCGGGTGCTCGCGCTTTGGTAGCCTCTGAGCCGTTACGGACAAAAGAAGGAGGACCGAAAAAATTATAAAATCCAATTTTTCGGAAGAAACGGTAAAAAACGGCCTAGCAAAAAATGGAATACGGAAGAAACGGTAAAAAAAGGTAAAATATTTTTTTATTTCTACACATTATACTAAAAATAAAAGTAAATATTTTACCAGAAAATTCAATTTTCTTAAAATACTTAAATCATCCAAAAAATTACAAAATTGAAAAAGTTAATTTTCTCATATAATTATACAAGAATAGGCAAAATAAATAACATGCTTCAAAAGCAATAAAATCATGTTATAATGCTTATTCACATCGAACCGAGCAATGATACCACTTGAAAGCAACAAAAATCCGAGTGGATAGGCCCGTAATGCGCAAGCGAAAGCCGTAAATAAAAATTGACAAATTAAAAATCAAATTAAATAAAATCATGCTTCCAAGGGTGTACCCTTGGATTTCCTTGGCATTCGATGTAGTTAATTAAGTAAACAATAAACTAAAATAGTGCTTATGGTAAAATTAGAACTAGAAGATGCAAGAAACGTAAATCAAGGATTACCTTTGCTTGATTTACTTCGAACTTTCTTTCGTTGAAGCTCTCTAAAGACACGTCCACACCACACCGGAATATGGAATCTCTTAATTCAATTTGCTGGAAAAGAATAAGGGAGAAAAGATCACACCAAGTGTGTAGAAAAAGGGAGAAGCCGATTCGGAGCTCTAGGGAAGGAAATTTGTGTTGTGTTGTGTTATGTAATTAGTTATTCAAAATAACTAATATATATACCTTGTATGAATGTACTAAAATATGTCGAGGTTCATTCTACAATCCAAAAGGTAATATATTCTTTATTCCAAATAAAGAATGGCTAACATAGCACTTTCCAAAAGTGATAATTGCTAGTCAATTTTTCAACAAGCTTAATTAGGGTGTCTGGTCGATTTTATTAAGATAAAAATACAAGGCCCAATTAATTTTAATTAAATCCAATTTAATTAAAATCTACCTAATTAAGTTCATCATATATTTAATTCAATTAAATACATGAGCCCAATAAGCCTTTATTAATTTATATGTTTGACTTATTAAATAATAAAGGCAAGCCCAATATAAATTAATCCTAGTAATTTATCCTTGGGCTCCATCCAATGGATCTCTGTTATTTGTAAGTAATCCAATTACTTATTGAATTAATTCCTCGTTCCTTCTTGGTATTTTGTGTGTCTCTTTAGGTTCACCTTTCAGCTAGGCTTGGGCTAGTGTCAAACACTATTATTAATTAAATCTAATTTATTTAATAATTCTCGATCAACCCTTGATCAAGAAAGCCCGTCACCATGGATGGCCGTCTAGCAACAGTCCATAGCACTAGAGACTAGGCGAATATCCATGTGAACTTTTAGGCTCTCAAGTCCATACGGGTATGGTCCTTCCGTCTATCATCTCCCGGCATTATTCTAGGGCATGGAATTTGGTGTAGGCTCCCATTCTGGACTAGGTGTCTACGCTTAATATTTGAGATCGCGTTACGCCAAATTGCTCGACATAGGAACCCCTTTTCCTATTTGACCAATAAGTGTGGCCACAGGTTTATAGAGCGTGAACACATCTCCAAGTGCATAGAAGATACCTCTATCGTATACTAACAAGGGACGGATCCTCTTCTTGGAATTCACTGTCCTCGCTACATACCTCGACTGCACTGGTTAAGAGTTATGATGATCGTGTCTGTGACATAGTCACCTCTCGTACAAACCCAAGATATAGTCATTATATGCACGTGACTATCGTGATTCCTCAAGTCTGAGGACTACTCCCGCACTATCGGAGCCGGGATTCGAGCCATACTGACCAAACCTGCAAGGCTTCCATATGAAGACCCCGCGAGTCAGTTCAGTCGATTCGACACCTAGCCAATCGACCCATTAAGGTCGCATAAACATCCAACGTCTGTCATCGATGAAACATGACACTCATCAAATGAATGCGACTCTTAACGCAAGTCTCCATAGGACACTCGATGCTCATTCTCGAGGTCCTCGACTTGGAACATTTCATACTCAACCCTTGGCAGTCGGTTTTAGGACTGCTATCGAATGCGTAATCCAACTGTTGCACGATTGTTAAAATGGTCTGTGGGCTTTGTTGTGATGCTTTAAACAAATGCAAACATATATGTAATGAGCATAAAAAATGAAATGCCAACAGCGAATACTTATTTTATTCACTGAACAGTATTACATAGAATCGAGTTATTATCAGAATGAATTACAAGTATGCCAATCTAATTGGCTTTCAGGTCACCTATTCTAATATTTGTTGTTTGCCATTCGCCAATCTTTATCAAATAATATTAAATTGATCAATATGGTAAGTCTATCAAGTAGGCATTGTGTTTCGTTTTGCTTACCACTGATATAGAACAGGATTTCAATGTCACAACGAAATATCCACACACTGAAAGGTGAAACCCGTGGAGTTAGGTTGTGCATAGCTTTGGCACCTATAAACCAACTCCAAAGGGTCAGTGTGAAACATTCAAAGTCGAGGATCTCAAGATCCTACAGAGACTTGCACTAAGTACTACAGCCGTGTTTCGTCAGTAGAAGACATAAGTCGTTTGTGTAGTTTTAGTAGGTAAGTTGATAAGGTAGTCGGCGGACTGATTTGACTCACTGAAATTGTCATATGGAAGCCTCTTAAGACTTGGTCGGTATGACTGGGATTCTCGATTACGATAGTACAAGATTAGTCCTCGGACTTGAGAAATCACTGTAGTCACGTGCATACTAAGATTATATCTTGGATATGATGAGCGGTGGCCATGTTGTGAGGCATGGTCACTATAGGATTTATCCAGTGCAATCAGAGTTGGTTCAAGGACGGTGGATTCCAAGAGAGGATCTGTCTCTTGTTAGTGTCCGACAGAGAGTCTCCTATTCGCTCTAAGATGGTTTGAAATGTAAAAGTCTTTTGCCAAACCGATTGATCGATCATGGATAGGTTTCCTAGATCAGATCAGTAGATGAAACACGTCTCGCGTATCAAGCATAGTTGTCTAGTCAAAGATGGGAACCGACGCCCAATTCCATGCTCTAGACTAAGGTCGAAAGACGGTTGACAATAGGACCGTACTTGTATGAATTCAGAGCATAAATGTTTATGCCATGTTTCACCTAGTCTAAGTGCCAAGACTGTTGCTAGACGGCCACCCATTGTCACAGGCTATTTCTAATTATGGGATAACCAGAGATAATTTATTAAAATTGATTTAATTATTTGTATTGGTCACACACACCCAATTCTAGCTGAGGGTGAACCTAAAGTGTCACACCCTACCACTATAATGGATGGAATTAATTCCAGAAGAGTCGGATTAATAAATTAATTTTGGAAGAGAATAAATTATTGGATCGTTTATTTAGACCAATGCAACGGATGAATGACATGAAGTTTAATTAATTGGATTAATTAAAATTTAAAGTTAGCCATTAAAATTAATTGGATTAATTTTATTGGGCTTGGTCCGATTTGAAAATTGGATTTATAAATTAAAAGAGAGATAATAAAAGGCTTGGATCCTTTACTTGGATTAAATGATATTTTAATGTTGAGCTTATAAATTAAACTAGGTTTGATATAAAATTCATAAGATGTGGTCTTGATTTAATTTTAATTAGTCAAGCCCGGTTCTTTAAAATGCAAGCCCTAGGCCTTGGTTAGACCATGGCTAGGTTAACTCCTCCTTGGGTGTGGTGTGGACAAATTGGTGCTTTCAGGTGCATCAAAATCAGTCACAAGGTGGCTTAAAAGTATTACATGATTGTTAGAGTCTTGCTAGGTCAAGACTCCATGGTGTAGTGTGACTAGGTCACATATAAAACACTTAAAATCAACCCTAGCCGTCTAAGAAGCTGCATGTAGACCTCACCCATGAAATTTTACTCTCTCCCTCTCTAAAAACTCTCTCATGATCTTAGAGATCGAAACAGAAACAAGGATCAAACGTTAATCAATAATGTTATTGATTCTTGTGCTTCTGTGGTGGTTTTGCTAGTACAAAATCCCCACATCCTTTTAGTGGTCATCTGTTATTCTTTGGAGGATCTCCAGATCGAGATCTTGCCATGGACGGATCCAAAAATAGAAGCAGAGGAATCAGCGCATGTCGCCGAACAAGAAGGACAACGAGGGTAAATTCCATTTACTTTTATGCTTCTCGTTTTTGTTATATTTTTCTATGGTCCTTGTTTTCTATTTTACACCGAACGCTCGGTAAAAGATCAACGGTACACCTCATTATTGGGATTTAATTGTTTGCTTTAATCATAATTATTTTACTTTTTTGCGCTTCCGCGGCGCTTCCTGGGCCGATGCACTCCCTTCAACGTTAGGGACCTTCTAAATTGACAAAGGCCTCCATTCTAAAAAAATTACTATATAGGGCTTGCCAGGAGACTTTCTGAAGTAGTATTATTAGAAGCTTATTGAAGAGATTGTACCATTATTTATTTGGCTAAATACCCGAGGTATCCAAGATACTTTTATATTTATTGACAACAACAAGCATTCTTCACTAACAGAAGCACTACTTTGTCTGCTGGGACACAGTATGTCACTATTTCAATTTTTGTATGTGCGGCCACTGCGTGCCGTAGATCATATTTTAGATGAAGGGTGTACGTAAAATTCTAGAACCTACCAACACGTATAAGTATTGGCTCTCCCGCATCAGGTACAATTTTTGCTACCTAAAATCTTAACACTCGTTCTCTATGGGACCTTGAGCCCCATATTAACTTGAACGTTGGAGAGCCATCATTGGAACCCATGTTGATTGGCCTTAACACTCTCTTGTTTTGCAGAATTTAGCACACCTCTGAAAGCATATTTCGAGTATTAGGAGTAGTATAGACCTTAAACATTCAATATAGTGATATACTTATAGCAGATACCTTACTAAATGTTCTATGTATAATAATATTTTATATATATGCATATAATTTTATATAAATGTATATATATACATACACACTGACACACATATATTGCTATTTTCTCCAGTTCTTTCTCTAACATATTTTATATTTATATCATATATAAATAGAGTAATGTGTATCCAATTTTGACGTGAATAGATTATCCTTCTCATATATAATGCTGTTCTTAGGGATAAGAACGTTAGACAGATAATATACTTGAACCTAAAATTGAAAAAAAATTATCGATCATCCTCACTTATATATATATATATAAATAACCAATAAAAGACATATTAGAGATCAAGGTAGAAAATGCAGATGTCTATATATATATATATAAATTTGCTTATATGTGTATGGTATGTATATATTATACATGTGTATGTATAATAGATATAAATGTATTTCGTATTAATTTTTTTACAAAAATTATATATATCAAAAAATATCTTTAAAAAAGTAATTAAGAGTGACCATTCTAAAAGTGAAAATTTTTGTAGTTCAACAAACTTATAACATATTACTGGATAATAAAATTTAAGTAATGTGATCGTAGAGTAATTTTATTAACTCAAAGTAATATATCAATCATCAAAATTTAAATTTAATGACACAATTAATTAATTTATGTACATAATAAGTAATATTAATATACACTTTAGTAAAATAAAATAATATAAAAATACATTTATGTTTTTATGATAAACTAGAAATTTTCATGTTTCTTCTTGATGTAAGAAATTAAGTCACAGAGTAAACATTTGACGAATCAACAAAAAAACTTGAAGGAAATACAAAATATTTCTTTTTAGAGTGTTCAATCTAAATCTTTCGAGATCTTTTAACGCTAAATTAGGCTGGTTGGACAAGCATTTAAAGAAGTATGGTACGCAAGTAAAGAAACATTACCTATAGTTCAAAAGCAAGTTTATAGCTTCTACCATTTTGGTGGGAATAATAGTTGTAAAAACGTTGTAAGTTTAGTTCTTCAAAATTGAAAGTATTTGAAGCAAAATTTAAAAGTGAAAAAAAAAAAAAACAGTTGAAATTGGACTATTTTGATAAACAACTTTACACTTATATTTTTTTCAAATAAATTGCAGAAGTTGGAAGGGATCGCTAGTTATACATTCGGACGTAAATCAACTTAATTTTTAAATAGTACAAAATAAAAATTTCTAAAGTATTTTTTCAACGAATTTTCAGCAATATACTAATAAAAATTTATTTTATGCTCTTGCAAACACCTTATGTATATTGAGGCAATCCAATATGAACACATACATATGCATTTTTTTCCTATATATGCACTGTTGGCAAAATTGTATTTTTAGTTAGGAATCAATACTTTTAGTCCTTTAAATTAAATAAATATTAAAATGATTCCAAAATTCACAAAGTCGGGCATATTTAGTCCACTGCTTTATGGAATTTTTAAAAATAGTATCAAAATGGAAAAATCTAGATACATTTAGTCCTCTACTTTATGAGATTTGTGGGAATAAATGTGTCATGTTTTCCCAATTTTTCGACCATTTTGAGAATTTCGTAAAGTATATGACTAAATTTGTCGGGTTTTCCAAATTTTATAAGCATTTTAAAAATTCTGTAAGATAGAGAATTTAAAGTGTTGAACTCCTATCCTATGGAACTAAAACTGTAATTTGGGCATGCACTATTTTGTAATTCAAGAAAAGAGAGACTAAAACATTCCATCATAGCTTAGTTGAATTTTGTAGAAATTTCAAGTTAGAAGACAACATCTCCATTCTCAAATCAGTATGGAGAAGGATTAATCATCATTCGTCAACAAGAAAAATATAATGGAAGCTAGTGTATAAATACAAGAGAAAGGAATCTAGCTAACAAACTAATAACCAACCAAATCTAGGAATAACAGAAAAACTCTAACAAATAGATTAATAATATAGAAAAGGACAAAAGAGCAAAACTGTAAAGAAAAGACAAAAAAAAGGACGTAGCTAGCGACCTACAGGCTGAGGTCGTAAGTGACCTGAAGAGCAGCGATGCAACCTCGAGGACTTCCACATTCTTCACAAAGCTGGAGCCAAGGAAGAGAGGCCCAGCTTGGGAAGGAAGCGAGCAAAATCTGCAGCAGTGAGGTGATTTAGTAAAGAGATCGGCGACCTGAGCAGAACCGGGAATGTGAGAGGGAGCAATGAAGCCAAGTTTGAACTGATTGTAAACGAGGTGGCAGTCGATCTCTAGATGTTTGGTGCGCTCGTGAAAAACAGGGTTGGCCGTAATGTGAAGGACAACCTTGTTGTCACACCAGAATGGGATCGGGAGCAAACTAGGAATGTCGAGGTTGCGGAGTAGGAAAGTGATCGAACGGAGCTCGCTCACGGTGGAAGCCATGCTACGATACTCCACTTCGGCATAGGACCTCGAGACCGTGGCCTGCTTCTTAGTCTTCCAGGAGATGAGAGATGACCCAAAGAAGATACAAAAACCAGTGATGGAAAGGCGAGAATCCAAGCACGACACCCAGGATGCATCAAAGTAACCACAAGTGGTTCTGAGCCAGAGGAAGGGAAGAAGAGACCAGTGGGGGATGTACCTTTAAGATATCGAAGGATGTGAAGCGTAGCAGAACAGTGAGAGGTGCTAGGTGATTGTGGGAACTGACTGAGCTGTTGAACAGTGAAAAACATATCAGCAATTTGTTGGTGAGCGCAATGTTCCACTGAATTAAAGCTTGCTTGATTCCTTATAAAGACCTCTATAATATGTAGACATAGCCAGGCGCACATCAGGTAAGCCCTCAGGTGAATCCATGTACACATCCTCATCCAGAAATCCATGAAGGAAGGCATTGTTTATATCCATTTGGCACATGAGCCATGAGCGGGAGGCTGTCAAAGATAAGAAAATTCGGACAGTAACGGATTTGGCAACAGGAGAAAAAGAATCAAGATAGTCAACTCCGTCAATTTCCCTATAACCTTTGGCCACATGGCGGGCCTTGTAGCGATCTAGCGATCTATCTGGGTTCAAATTTAATTTGTGCACCTAACGCGACCCGATAGGTCGCTTCCCCGGAGGCAATGGTGCAAGAGTCCAAGTGTGGTTAGCAGCCAAGGCCGCATGCTCCTGGTTCATGGCATCCACCCAGTTCGAATCCTTGCACACCTGAAGATAAGTCTTTAGCTCCTGTAAAACAGATAAGTTGGCAAGAAAATGTATATGTGCAGCATTAAAGGATGTGGGATGGCAGGTAGAGTGAATTGAAGAACAATGACACACATAATCCTGAGGCCAAGATGGATTAGAGGTGACTCTCTGCGACCTGCGAGGTTGACCAGGGGAAACAGGAGCTATCGATGTATGTAGTTGAGGAGTGTGGGAGATGGAGGAAGAACGACTTGGACTGCGACCCAAATCAGGAATGGAGGAGGAATCCCAGTAGCGAATAGAGACGGGAGGTTTTGTTTGGAAAGGAAATGAGAGTTCATAGAAAATCACATCTCTAGAAGTGGACAATGTTTTTCAACCGATATCATAGACCTTGAATGACCTTTTTTAGTGACAATATCCAAGGAAAACGCATCTAGTAGCTTGCTCATCGAATTTGTATTTGTAAGGTCGAATCTTGGTTGCATACCACAAACACCCGAACACCTTTAGCTGAGAAAGGTCAGGTGATTTGTTATAGAGAACCTCAAATGGTGACTTCCAATTGAGTATCGGTGTAGGTAGTCTATTTATGAGGTAGGTCGCTATGAGGATAGATTCTCCACAGAAGTGTCTAGGCAAGTGTGACTGGAAGAGTAAGGGGCGAGCTACTGCGATGAGAGGTGTGACTGGAAGAGTAAGTGTCTAGGCACGTTTGTGCTTACGTTCAACCACCCCATTCTGTTGTGGTGTGTATGGATAAGAGGTTTTATGTATTATACCATGTGACCGGAAGAGAGATTGACAATGAGAATTGACGAACTCAGTCCCACTGTCCTAAATGATGACCTGAATGGATTTTTGGAACTGAGTTTGCACCATTACGAGGAAGTTATATAAGACTTAAGGTGTTTGTGATTTATATTTAACAAGAAAGGTCCACGTTGCTCAACTATAGTCATCTACCAGGGTGAGGAAATAATGGCAACCAGTGAGCGAGCTAATGCGATAAGGCCCCCACAAGTCAATGTGTAATAGTTCGAAAGGGGAAGATGATCTGGTAGTGCTAATCGAAAAAGGCAATCTTTGCTGCTTTGACAAAGGACAAATGTCGCAATCATGATTAAAAGAAACTGAACAATGTTTTATTTCAGGAACATGGATATGTTTGATTGCAATGGGTGACGGATGACCCAACCTTTTTGTGCCACAAAAAGCAATCACTATTGTTGAAATACAGAGCAAGTAGTGTGAACAAAATGACGAATGACATTAGGATCGAAGTAGGTCGCATCTAAGCGATATAGATTTCTAACTTGCTTGCCTATCGCTATGACGTGCTTAGTCTTGTAGTCCTGAAAGAGGCAATAAGATAGGTGAAAAACAACTTCGATCAGTAAAGACGAACAAATTTTGTGGACGGACAGGAGATTGAACTGAAAAGATGGCACCAAGAAAACATCTATGAGTGACAGATCGAGAAGTTCCATCGGGTAAGTGGACAAAGGTCGGATGAGCGAGAGGAGAGAGATTATCAAAAGTGCAAGTACTGCCACATATATGATTAGTTGCCCCCGTATCTATGATCCAAGAGGACAAAGAGGTATGCGCAGAAACAGTAAGATCTTGATTTATACCTGCAAAGTCATCAATGTGTGCCAGGTTGCCTCGTGTAGGAGGCTGCATGGTATTTCGCATCAATGCAAGCAGCTCCTAAAGTAGCTCCTCTTTCGTGATCGTTTGTGCCAGATCGCCCTTCTCATTTGCGACCTACAGGCAAAACCTCTGTTGCCGCTTCCCTCCTTCTTCCTTTTATCTATGAGCTCTTTTCAGGTGTCCAATGCAACTTAAAATAGGTGCTCTAATTGTGCCCGGTTCTCTAACAATGCGTGCAGTACAGTGATTGCTTGTCAGTACCAATTTTCTTCCTCTCAGGTCGCATTCCACTCCTCTCAGGTTGCATTTCCTGCCTTATATGTAAGGCTGTGCTTTCAACCTCAACGATCTCCATCTGGACCTTTTTCTGCTTCTCCACAATTTGTCTAATAGCGTAGGCCTTGTTAATGGAAGGAACCAGCTCCATGACCAGCAATTGATGTCGTACAATCTCAAAAACATCGTTGAGCCCCATCAGAAATTACATCAGCTGTGTGAAAGCAGCTAAGTCCTCCACTGCCTTCCAGGCCCCACAGGTACACCCGTTGCATGTGCACTGAGGCGTTGGGTTCAGTTCTGCCATTTTGTCCCACAATCTCTTCATATTCGTAAAATAGGATGAAAGGGGGAGATTACCCTGTGTCATAGAGCAGATTTCTCTCTGAATTTGGTACAACTGAATTTGCTAGAATTTATGGTGTAAGTAGAGGATATGGCCGAGAGGAGGCGGCGAAGCAATAGGAAAAAGGTGTGTAGAGCTACAAAATATGTGCATTATATATGGTTTTATATTTAGAGTGTTTTGTTTTCTTTTGGGAGATAAAAAGACAAAAATAAAGATAAGTAAATACGTGTTAGAAATAGTATGTCAGTTTGGATTTATATTTTAATATAACTTATGTAAAATAGTTGTTGTAAGTTTGGTTTTGTATCTTGGAATAAAAAATTCACTGTTTATTGTGAAATCATGTCTCTTTTATGTGAATTTATAATTAGGGTTAGTTACATTTTAATATCAGAACTATGGTTGTTTTACACTTTGACATTTAAACTTTTTTTTTTGATCAACTTACCATTTTAACTTTATGAAATTTTGCACTTTGTAATTTATAACTATTTCTCAACCATTTGTTTTGTAAAAAACAAAATCACATGAAATGCACATGTGATACTTAAAGGTTATATAATGTGATATTAAATACATATGAATAGTCTGTAATATTTTATCCGCAGAAAGATCAATACAATGACGATCATATATGGCAAAGTGCAAATTTCGCAAAATTGAGATGGTAAATTGACACAAAAAATAAGTTTCGGTGGCAAAGTGTAAAAATAGACATAGTTCATATGGTAAAAATATAATTTACCCTTTAAATACTAAATATTGTTTTACTTGTAGGTGGATTGAACTGTATATATTAATATATATATAATTTTGTATGAAAAATCATACTCAATTTATGTTTTATTTCATAAATAATAAATATATATTTAATAAATAATTTTATGCACATTGGTAACGGGCTAAGAATTTATTTTGACGTTCTATTAGAATTACTAAATTTAAATAGACTACTTCAACAATATATCTGATGAATTTATTTAAATAATTTAATATTATAATGTTTTTATGAATTAGTAAAAACACACAACCAAAATTAGTTATTTTAAGGCCACATTATTTAATAAATAGTATATACTTAAATTAACTGTAGCATGTTAGAATGGATCTAAGTTAATTACACCATATCTATAAATATGTGAAGATTTGAATAGAATAGAGTTAATAAATTGTATCATACTGTAGATTTTAACAAATACATGTAGTTACTGCTATCTTGATGGCTCAACTCATTCGTCTATCAATTTCTCGGTATTTCGGAAATCAATAATATCCAGGTTTAGTATAGTGCCATATGGATGTAAGGGCTGGAGCATGGTCGTCGCCCAAGGTGTATTTCAGGCACTCTTTCTGGATTTCTCCCTGGATTTTCCTTTAGCCTGGTTCCCACAAACATTGGAGTGGCATTAGTGTGGATATCCATGCTTTCCCTCATCGGTTGATTCTGTGGATGATCATTAGAAGGCAATCAGCTATTATAGTCTGAAAGAGATTAGAGGAATCGCATCGGTAAATGCCCCTACCCTCCACCCATCGAATGAACTGTGCAGGGAATCCACATAAGTGTAGAACTGCTAGGAGGAAATCCCATTCTACTGTGTCATAGGCTTTCCGAATGTTCACTTTAAGCGCACATCGTAAAGGCGAGACAGCAGATCGGCTAGGAAAAACTATTAAGATACACTTTATCGGAGATAGATACTTCGAAGGAAGTAGATCAGAAAATGCTAGAGAATATGCACAGGCTCTTTTCAGCCTTGAATTAAGAAGTATTTGCGCAATAGATGAATATATCTATTGGTTCCGCAAGTATTTCATCCAGAGTGGAGTAGCAACAGAAGTAGCAGCTCCAATGTTTTTCGCAAAAATATGTAGTCAATGGAGGGAAATGTTAATCCAGTCATGCAAAGTACCTAAAGGACAGCTACATTCAGTGGCGCGAAGAATGTCTTTACTCAAAGACAAATTGAAGGATTGTTGTTATCAAGCATCCATCCAGAAAAACATGAAAAGACTGAGAGGTAAAATCAAACGAACTCCTCTCTATTGTGATAACATTGATTTTCCAACTATTATAGGAAAATCAAGCGAGCCGAGGAAAAGGAGGAAGCAAAATAGTGACTCCTACCCTAGGAGTTCCAAAAGAACCTTTTCCCGACGGAGATCATGGTTGTCCAAGTCCAAAGCTAGAACATATAAATCTTGACAGAGAACAAGACCTACAAGGGTATCATCTCAAGGATCTAGACGAACAGATGCAAGATCCACTGGAAGAACCCCTGCATGAAGAACTTTCAAACAAGCCCATACCCGAGCCAATCAAAGTTTCAAAGACTACAATTGCTGGACTTGCGGAGCAATAGGACATATATCTCCCGCTCGCAGAAACGTGGTGAGTTGAGTAAATTTGAAGCCACGGATGATATTCTAGATGCAGTTTACTATGGCGATATGGTACCCATGTACCAATTCGAAGATCTTCCATCAGAAGAAAGCGCCTACGAGGAGGAAATAGAGACTGTTTCGGATGGATCTTCAACCGAGTCAGAATAAGTACAACAAGGGAGATGGGCTACAAAGTTCCGAAAGCCTATCAGGGTTCTTTTCCAGAATGACGATGTCAAATAAAACCATGGAAAGACTCATGCGACAAGATTCCAACCTCAACCCATACGATGAATTTAAGATTAGAAGAATCGGGAAAGTCCTGAACCAGATAGGATTATACCAAAGGAAGCATCACATAATCTACAAAGTATGTTCAGGAGAGTATTCTATACCAATGGAACTTACTGAAGAAGAAATTCTTGAAGAATTACGTAAGCTTAGAGAAGAAGTAGCTATTACTATGAAATGGATCCACATAGGAACTATTGAAGTAGTAATAAAAGCGACTTTTAAGGAAGGAATTGATTAAGAATATATTTATCAATAATGGATAGAAGAATCAATAACCTAAGAGACGGTTGTCTTGGAACAATGATAGGTAATTTGTATGTATGAAAATTAATATTTGGCATTCATCATAGGATTGCATACAACCTAGTAGATCAAGATTTTAGTAGAGTCTTAACCCTTCATCAAGATTTCAAAAGACTAATGAAAGAAGGTAATAGACCATGAAAGTATTCTGCTTGACTATGCTACACAAAAGCAAATCTCCACTGCATAAAATCGAGAAGATTCAAGCAGAAAGTAGAAGTTGTTGCATGCCTAACCACATAAGCATCATACCATCATCTTCATTTAAAGTGATTGTAACAATTAGGCTCGGGCTGGAATACCTTCGAAAATTCCTCATCTCGTACTTGCAACTTGTTCTGCACACGAACCTTGATACGTGACAAAGTTTCACCAACATTGATCATCAATAAAAATGGCTTGCCAAGAGTTTTAATTGGCTGCCAGAAGCAAAATGAATATATAAGATTTAAAAGGAAGAAAATGAAAGAGATGCACTTGCAGTTGAAATAGAGAGGTAGAACGAGTACAAATATCTGAGGAAAACTATGAAGTAACGAATTGAAAATACTACCGTCTGGTTTTGAGCATCCTCATGCATGAAGTGACACACATGAATCAAACATTTACTTGGGCCAAGAAATTTCTCTTCCTCTGGAATCTGTAATGAGAAATTATAAAAGTGGAGAAATTATTGATATTAAAGATGAACATATGGAGAAGCCAATTTTATAGGAAAAAGTGTCGTAGCCTATCAAAGACACAGTACTAACATGGAAAGCAATTAGCAAGATATTTTTATTATGTGTATCACCTAAAAAACGAAAGCATTTATATACATAGACACACATATTTATAGAGATAGAAACAGACATCCTCTGCTCGTAAAGTCCAATGATTGTCATTTATTGCTGCGATCTTATCACTATTAGGATATATCTGTAGGAACTTGGAGTTTCAACAACTTAAAAAAATAAGCATAGAAGGCTAGACATAAGGAATTTCTAACATCCATTTGGAAACACAATATACAATTTACTAAGTGAAGACCACATGGGCAAAATACAAAAACCTAGCAAGTACTGAGACTCAACTTCCAAGTCAGAGTGCATATCTCCGACACGTCCAATTTGTGTGTAGTCAACCCATACAAGATTTTTCAGCATAAAATAAATTGATTTTAACTAATTAAGTTGGATTACTAAGTAAAAGTTTAGAAGAATATTATTTTGGTATTAATATTAGTAAACTAATGAATGAAACAAAAAGAAGATGCAATAATTCAGCACCTTATAGATCTTGTGCGATAATACTTCCATCAACCTGAGCCCTGCATTTGGACGAGAAAGTTTCACCTGTTTAACTTAAACATTGCAACAGTTAAAAATCATATAACGCTATGTTATGCGACAAATCTTAGAATTCTAGGAACACACACACACAAACTCCCAGTAATAACTTGTCTGCTATATTACCTTCTCCTTGAGATGCTCAAGCACATCACCCATAGTGCTTTCTCTTGGCAACCTAATACTGTGAGTTTCCAGCTATATATGTAAAACAAATAAGATATTTAATGTTTGCTAAATATATATGTATGCACTTGTATAGGAGCATAAAGTCCAATTATGAATGAATACTCACTTCAGAGTTTGCCGCATAGCTGAAAGCTGGTTTGAGGATTCTCAAAACTCTTGCAATTCTTGTAGAGGTATATCCACTACTTCAAAGTACAGAATATCAGAAAGATGAACAAGAAAGTAATGCTTTGTTACTTTCACACCCTCATCAAATGAACCCTGGCTTCGAGTTGTATGAATGCGTATTTGATCGTAATGCAGCAGCATCTCTAACAAGTTTTCTATTCCTCGGTATCTTAGAGGATGAGCTTTTGGTCGCTGAGAGTAGATATTGTGTGATGTAAGCCACAGTTTGGACGGATCATCGACTCTGAGTTGCTATGCTACTCTCTTAACAACTTCATCATATGAATCAAGCTTTGACCTTCACAATTAGTGAAATTTGAATAACAGCATTAAGTGGATCAATATTACCAATCATAACATAGGAAATTACACTCTAGAATTAAAAGTCCGTATTTTATTGAACTCACAGTTGTAAACAAAATTCATCCTTTTCAGGGCTTTCCAAGGAGCGAAAGTGGATAACCTGTAGAATTACAAAACAAAAAAGTCAGGATATATTAGATGAAAGTAAGAAGCATCACTTCATTGCTTTAACAAGAAGGTAGTTATGGGAAAAAAGAATACTTTTAGAATTAGAACCACTATTTTGGAGTCATTGAAAGGAAATAGATGTTATGAATGGGGTACATTGAGTAACTAATAGTGTCCAGGTATGCACATGCACATGCACACTAAGATAATGGGAATCAAGACCAGGTGCAAGAGAAAGAGCAAAAATTTTAAAGAGTCGTGGAAGATATTATGATGAGATCACTCGATAATATTATACTCCGATATAATTCATTGTTTCCCCGAGATGACAATGTACAAATTTTATATTTTGTATATTTTTAAGCAAATAATAGCATCAAATACCAAAATACTTCAATAGGTAAAACCGTTTGTAGTGAAACAAATAATACAGGCTAGGAAAGTAATTAATTTTTCTTTCTTCAGGTAATAAACGTATACAATAGTCAATATGAGGAACAACATGGACAATGTGATAAAAAGTACCATTTCAAGGAGGAGATATGCAAAGAGAGAAAATAAAAGAGAACTCGAAGAGCAATAAAGCACACAAACATAGGCATCACACTAAGATAACGAGAAACAAGGAGCAAGAGAGGGGGAAATAGAAAGAGCGAAGAATTTCAAAGAATCATGGAAGATAATATGATGAGATCTATTGGGAATTTATCCACAAAGTGATGAACCCAAATAAAACAATAACTACTGAGATAATGGTGGATTTGAAACCCTTATACAATAATTTCAGATCAAATGAACCTCGACTTAGAGTTGTATGTATGCATACTTGGTCGTAATGCAGCAACATCTCTAATAAGTTTTCTACTCCTCGATATCTCATAGGATGAGCTTTTGGTCGGTGAAAGTAGATATTGTGTAATGTAAGCCGTAGTTTGGAAGGATCATCGACTCCGAGTTGGTAGCGAGAAGGATCATCGACTCCGAGTTGGTTCGCTACACTCTTAACAACTCCATCATATGAATCAAGCTTTGACCTTCACAATTAGTGAAATTTGAATGCAGCGTTAAGTGGATCAATATTACAAATTATAACATAGGAAATTACACTCTAGAATTAAAAGTCTGTCTTTTATTGAACTCACAGTTGTAAACAAAATTCATCCTTTTCCGGCCATTCCAAGGAGCGAAAGTGGATAATCTGTAGAATTACAAACAAAAAAAGTAAGGATATATTAGATAAAAGTTAGAAGCATCACATTATTGCCTTAACAAGAAGGTAGTTACGGGGAAAAAGAATACTTTTAGAATTAGAACCATTATTTTTGGGTCACTGAAAGGAAATAGATGTTATGGAAGGGGTACATTGAGTAACTAATAGTTCCCAGGTATGCACACGCACATGCACACTAAGATAATGGGAATCAAGACCAGGTGCAAGAGAAAGAGCAAAAATTTTAAAGAGTCGTGGAAGATATGATGATGAGATCACTCGATAATATTATACTCCGATATGATTCATTGTTTCTCGGAGATGACAATGTACAAATTTTATATTTTCTATATTTTTTAGCAAATAATAGCATCAAATACCAAAATACTTCAATAGGTAAAACCTTTTGTAGTGAAACAAATAATACAGGCCAGGAAAGTAATTGATTAGGCTTTGTTCAGGCAATTAAAGTATACAATAGTCAATATGAGGCACAACATGGACAATGTGATAAAAGGGACCATTTCAAGGAGGAGATATGCAAAGAGTGAAAATAAAAGAGAACTCGAAGAGCAATAAAGAACACAAACATAGGCATCACACTAAGATAACGAGAAACAACGAGCAAGAAAGGGGGAAATAGAAAGAGCGAAGAATTTCAAAGAATCATGGAAGATAATATGATGAGATCTGTTGGGAATTATCGACAAAGTGATGAACCCAAATAAAACAATAACTACTGAGATAATGGTCGATTTCAAAACCCTTATACAATAATTTCAAATCAATGAAATAAAGAAAGAATAACAAAAAAATAGCGATATGGAAAGCAGTAAAGTAACCGGCTCAGGAGCAAAATCTGGCAACCGAATGCCCAAGCGCCACCACCGGCCGATAACCCTCATGGTTGCAAAAACCCCACAAATCCACCACGACACAAAGATCCACAAAGTGACCAGTTAGGCTTCATTTAGAATAACTCAAAATTCCACTAAGAAGTGTCTTTCACACTCAGCAAATATTCTGACAAAGTACTTCCCAAAAAAAGGGGTTTTAGTTGTGTATTTGTTCTATCTTTTAAAACCATAGAAGACCAATATGTATATACATAGATAGAACACAGAGAACAGAAATAGAAAGAGGTGACATGATGAGAGAATTTCAAGAGCATTGGAAACTTGAGAGGAACAAAACCAGAGATAGAAAGGAGGGAGAGGATGAGGCATCGGCTGAATAGTGGAAAAATAGGGTTAAGTAGTGATTTAGGGTTAAGCAGAAGTAGGGTTGGTTGGGTCACGTAATGGGCCAGCCAGCAAGTGGGTTGCCATCCAAGTTGGGGGGGCGTGGGCCAAAAAATCCAACAATATCATTGGATAATATAATATTATACTCCAGAATGAATCATGCTTTCTTGGAGAGACAATGTACATGTTTTATATTTTCTATAATCATGAGTTGAATAATTGCATCAGATATCCAAATACTTCAATAGGTAAAACTTTTTTATGAAACAAATAATATGGGCTAGGAAAGTAATTTAACTACGCTATCTTTAGGTAGCTTATACAATAGTCAATATGCAGCACATCACTGAACATGTGATAAAAGGAACTATCTCAAGTAGGAGAAACACGTAGAGAAAAATAAAAGATAATTTCGAGAGCAAGCAAGAACGCAAATGTCTAATATGGCAGTGCAACAAATGGGTTGTACATCTTAAGAGATTTGCAGCATATGGTGCTTGCAATAGCATGCTCCAATGTGGCAAATATGAGTCTCATCTATGTTAGTCATCTTATTGCTATTTTTAAGTATAAAATTCAAGTAAAAACATATATTGGATAAGCATAAACTCGAGACAGCTAGAGATATGATTTTCAGTCAAATGCAAAGCTACTATATGAAGTCTAAAAAATTATAAATAACTATTGATATTACACTACAAAGGGGACCTATAGAAGAGAATTTGAGTGAGAAGTAACTATTTGAAAGAATAACAAGAACAACATCTATTAGAGATATGCTCTCAAGGTTAGAAGGAAGTATGCACGTGCATGCTCATCTGCACCTAGGTCCAAATGGATGAATGTATAAAGTGAGTTTTGACATAAATGCGCATCCACATCTACGTCGGGATGGAGGAACACATGAAGTGAGCTTGACGTAAATGCTTATCCGTATCTAGGTCTGGAGGGAGGAACCTGAGCTTGTCGTAAATGCTCATCCACATCTAGGTTTGGAGGGAGGAAAACATGGAGTAAGTGTGACGTGCATGCTCATCCGCATCTAAGTTTAGGGGGAGGAAGGTGAGAAAAAAATGACCTTGTCTTGCATGGTAATTTGCGTCTAGGCCTAGATGGTGTAAGTGTGACGTACATGCTCATTCGCATCTAACTCCAGATGGAGGAAACTGAAAAAGTAGTGAGCATGATGTGCATGCT
Organism: Sesamum indicum; assembly: GCF_000512975.1. NCBI lineage: Eukaryota > Viridiplantae > Streptophyta > Magnoliopsida > Lamiales > Pedaliaceae > Sesamum > Sesamum indicum. Next base: position 70,648 of record NW_011628070.1, on the reverse strand, counting down.
CTCCCATGTTTAGGTTTGGAGGGAGGAAGGTTGAGAAAGAAGTCAGCTTGACTTGCATGCTCAACCATGTCTAGGTACGGAGGGAGGAAAGCAAGAGAGGTTTCATATTTCTCTAAATTTGAATAACCAAAAAATTGCAATAAAATTGAAATTTGTACATGGTTTTCAGTCTCATCAAATGAAACCTCCTTCAAAAGATTTTTTGGTTGAAGGTCAGAGAATAACTAGGAAACACCCAACATATTTAACATATTCCTACAAAACAAGTGTTGAAGTTGATCATCTCCATTTGCAGCAGCAATCTGAGCAGCAACAACAGCTAAACCAGCAACAGCAGCACCTTGAGGAAGTAGACGCAGACATTGGCATTTTGGATGCTGGATGAGACGTTTTAATTAAATCGCATTTGGGAAACACGTCTTCTTTATTTTGTTTCTTCTGTTACTTATGTGCTCTGCCTTGTCATTTATTCAAATTGTCATTCGGCCAACTCATTGCCCATATAGATGCGGAGCTACAGGCCTTAGAAGCCAACCATACCTGGAAAGTCGCCCTTTTGCCGCTGGGTAAACGCACCATCGATTATAAGTGGGTTTTCAAAACTAAGCTACGTGCAGGCGGATCATTGAAGAGGTACAAAGCACGCCTTGTAGTTAAGCGCTTCAACTAGATTGAGGGCATCGACTATACAGATAGTTTTTCGCGAGTGGCGAAGTCTGTGACTGTGCGTATTTTTCTTGCCATTGCCGCTGCTCATGCTTGGCCTATTCAGCAGTTAGACATTAACAACGCATTTCTACACGGTTATCTTGAGGAAGACATATTCGTGTTGCCCCCTAAAGGATATGATGTTCCTCTTAACTTGGTGTGCAAATTACAGCGATCTTTATACAGCTTAAAGCAGGCTTCACGCCAGTGGAATGCAGAGTTCACTTTGAAGCTTGTTGCTTATGGATTCGCTCAATCTGTCCATGATCACTGCTTATTTGTCAAGCCTTCTTTCTCGAGTTTTATGGCTTTACTTGTCTATGTAGACGATATTCTCATTATAGGTCCCTCTCTTCATGATATTCATCAGGTAAAGCAGTATCTTCACAAATTGTTCACTATTAAAGACATGGGAGATGCGAGGTACTTTCTCGGACTTGAAATCGCTCGTCGTACTTCAGGTCTTTATGTGGCATAGACGAAATATGCGATGGACATTATCAAGGACATTGGGTTGGCTCAAGCAAAATCTGCGTCTAGTCCATTTCCCTCTGGTTTGAAGCTAGCTACTATCTCTGGTCCCAATTTCTTGCATCGTGATTCTTATCGAAGATTGGTTGGCCGATTACTTTATCTTGGCTTTACACGACCGGATATTTCCTACTTAGTACAACAGCTTAGTCAGTACCTAAATCAACCTTGTGACTCGCATTGGAAGGTAGCATTGCATGTGGTTCGTTATCTCAAGGGATCTCCATCCAAAGGACTGTATTTTCGAGGTAGTAATTCCTTAGCTCTTCGTGTATTTTGTGATGCCGATTGGACGTCCTGCCCGGAGTCTAGGCGTTCTCTCACAGGATACTGTATCTTCCTCGGTGATGAGTTGGTGTCGTGGAAAACCAAGAAGTAGTCCACCGTTTCTCGTTCCACTACTGAGTCTGAGGTTCGACTGTTTGTGAACTTCGTTGGATATCATACATTCTCTCTGATTTCAACATTCCTATCTGACTGCCTATTGATTCATTTTGTGATAATAAGGCCGTGTTAAATATTCTAGCTAACCTGGTCTTTCACGAGCGTATGAAACACATCGAATTATACTGTCATCTCGTTCGAAATACCTTCAAGGATGGTTTTAATTCTCCTTCCTTTGTTCATGGTTTTATGCAATTGACTGATGTATTTACAAACGCTTTACCCTTGAACATGTTCATTTCTCTTACCTCCAAGTTGGGCCTGGTGTCTCTCGATCCCCGTCCCACTTGTGGGGGGGGCTGTTGAAGTTGATCATCTACATTTGCAGCAGCAATCTGAGAAGCAACAATAGCTAAACCAGCAACAGCAGTAGCTTGAGGAAGTAGACGCAGACATTGGCATTTTGGATGCTGGATGAGACATTTTAATTAAATCGCATTTGGGAAACACGTCTTCTTTATTTTATTTGTTCTGTTACTTATGTGGCCTGCCTTGTCATTTATTCGAATTGTCATTGGGCCAACTCATTGCCCATATTGTTAGTTTGTTACATTGGCAGTTAGCTTACGTGGACGGTATATATAAGTCAGGAGAGTCATCGATTTTATTGTAACAGAAAATTTACAGAGACAGTCTGCAGAAATGAAGAACTTCTCTTCCTCCAAAATTGTTTTTGCCTTGTTTGTCTTCCTCAATATGTAATTCAACAACAAGAATACAGGGGGAACAGAAAAGGAGGATTGGACATCTTCTGACTGATGTGTTTACATTAAAGAAAAGCTCAAATATGAAGAACTGCTAGTTGTGCAAGAGGCAATTTCGAAAAACATTAGTGAGCTATTGAAATGAACTATATGCTGAAAAGGTCCAAGTTAGACCAATATGGATTATGTTCGATACTTTAGGAAAAGATATTCCCACAGTCCAGCAACACGATCAACATAAGAATGAAATATGAAATGTGAAACGTATATCTTGTAACTAGAATATAGTGATTCTACCTAAGATGCAAATGCATATAGATAAATATTACTAATTCATATGAACACAATATTTATGAAAATGTACTTGAAGGCTATACTGGTATTCAAAGAAAGATGGAATATCCGGGCAACGAAATAGCTTCCTTGTTTGAGCAGGCAGTGACTTCTGATACCAGACAATGTCCCCATTCTCTAGCTGCAATAAAAGAAACCGGAAAGTTATCAAAATACAATCTTTGTCCTGACAAGATACTTGTGCTTGTGATTTCATATACCTAGTTAGAGGTAAATGTAAGTCCGGTGTCAATGTAGGCACACATGACTGTGGGCTCAAACTTTATCTCCTGAGAAGCAAAAAACACAAGATATCTTCACCATTTAAAATATATTTGGGCATTTTGTGAAAGATATCTTGAACATTTAAACATTATATGTGCATTTTATGAAAGATATCTTCATCATTTAAAATGGATATGTGCATTGTATTAGCTCCATTTGAAAGATATCTTCACCATTGTATTAAAATGAAAGTCCTTGTAAAGAAATTACATGTAATATGAGTTATGTTCATCTCCATGACATTTGACAGATGCAATAATAGCTCCATTTAATGAAAACAGTTGCATGTGGGTTTCATTTTAAGTTGCAGCTAACATCAATCTATAAGGATTGTTACCAGGATGTAGAAATAAGCAAATAAAATCTCTTCCATTTATATATTGGAACAAATCTCGAAGAGTTCTATTTCTTCATCAGGAGCATAGACTGCAAGTTGATTTAACTTCTCTAGAATATCTGATGGCTTGTCATAGCTCTTGACAAAACTTCTTCCAGCATATCTGATATGAAATGAGAATAGATTAAAGGCCAATACCATTATTTTATATTTACTCTTTAGGGAATTACTCGTATCTATCCTTTCTATAGATATTTACTCCACATAGAACCTCATGGGAAACAAGGGAGCAAGAAAAATATCTTAACTCCCTTTTCTCGCGCTCATAAAGCTTAAAGAACAGTAAAATGTCCCACTTTCTTTATCAGGGAGTGGGCCGATGTGTAAATCCTTAATCATAGTACATAAATTTAATAAGACCAATTATGTAAAGAAAGGCCTTCAAAGCTCATTTACTGCATAAATTTGGAATTACTTGTGCACGCTCTACTTCTAAAAACAACTGCAGCTCATCATTGGGATTCTTACTTGATAACCTCTTTAAATGGCTGACCTACAATCATGTAACAATCTGAAATGAGGAAGACCACCAATCATACAATCATGTGGCTGACATTCAAAATGTTAAGTGTCTTCAATTTAGTACACATGTAAGTAACTCCGAAGTGGAAACGGTGTTGATTAAGATCAAAGGTAGAGCCAATCAACAAACTCTACTCACGCTCTCCATATATGTTTCTATCTGCAAGTTTTCTCTTCTTTTTAATACCTATATAGTTTTAGTTTTGCAAACATTTTATATAAATGGGATGATTATACAATCCTTCATTAAAATTTGATGTAATTATACATAATTATACAATACATTTAATAACAATATATATTTTATTTTCATCCAATAATTAAATCACTCTATTAGTCAAAATTCATAGAATATTCTTATATATTAGTAAAAGATATTGAATGGAAAACTATATTTATCCGCGAATGACTTACTACTTATTGCACGTCAAACAAATTTTTCCTAGCAAAACAACCTTTATAAGGGTGAAGATATACCTCCTCACATGCATTAGCATGCGTGAAGATATATAAGAGCAATTTAAACAGAAATAAATTATTTGACCTACAATAAATCAATAATAAGTCAATCAAAGGTAAATATGGATTTTCATTCAATTTTGTTTTGCTAATATCAGCACATTTGGTGAATTTTGATTAACGGGGAGAACTATTTGTTGGATGAAAATAAAATCAGAAGTACTAGATGTTATTTTTCAAATCACATAGAGTCTGTATAATTATACCAAACTTAAAGAAAAGGTGGTCTAATTATCCCTAAATAAATACATATTTAATACTATAATGTAAAATATATTTAGAATTGTGTTCAATGAACATCTTATTTTTTGAATTCTATAAAATAATCTGATAATTTAACTTTTATATTTACGAAAGTTATGATTAATAAATGACTTATTATTTTTTATGTTGTTGTATACATTGAGATATAATACTACTTGTTCTTCTATTTTATTTTACATAATTAACAAAATAATAATATAAATTGCTATAGCAATATCTTAATTATTTCATAATCAGTTTGGTTTTATTTTTAGAAAATTATCTTTTCAATTACATATATATATTATTAAACAATTTTGTTATATAATTAATTCAGAACAAAAAACATTTGTAAGAAAATCTTCTTTATAGTAATGAAAAATTCCAAGAGATACTGAATATATTTATATGTTTTATACTTTATTAATGAAATATGTAAATTAGCAAGTTATGTATAAATAATTACATAATTTAATTTGTATATTTACACATCTTTGCTAACTAAACTAATGTATTTTGTATAATTAGCATAAGTAAGAAGTTTTTAAAATTTTATATTTCATAATAATCGATTTGTAAAAATATTTAAATATTATTACACATTCAATTTCATATTAATTGCCATTATACTTTCATAATTTGTTAACTAGTTTTGATTAAAAAAAATGTATATATATAAAAATATTTTATGATTAAACATAAGGTAAATCTTTCTTTTGTTTGTGTAATATGTTTAATAAATTTTCTTAAATACATTAATGTTTTAAAGTTATCTTCCCAATCAAAATTTTAAATTTTCTTAATAAATAACATTGAGTTTGAACTTAGTCTTTCCTTTTCAAGTTATGTGGAGCCCGAATAGTTTGAATCTTAAAATTTTGTCGAACTCATACCCTTACAATTACCCAAAAGAAAATAGAAAACAAGAAGTCAATACTATATATTACCCAACACGGCTCGAATTACATTTTCTATTATAATTCTTGTTGCATCTTCTATTTTGTTTCACATATACATATCACGTGTATAAAGATTATGTTATTAATTTTATCTAAGGAAAAGGTTTAATACACTTAAAATATATATGTGAAACTAAATAGAAGATGCAACAGGAGTAGAAAATCCAATGTGAACACAACCAAGAAAAACCGCATAATGATGTGGCAAAAGTGATAAAAAAATATAATTAAGAAGCATAAGATGTTTATGGTGTAGGACTCCTCTAGGAGTGTCAATGGCCGATTAGGACGATGAGTTTTATTTTGGCGCTTTCCCTATAGCCAGAAACACTGAAAGTACACTAGTGCAAGAAATTCTCTAGCAATCTCCTCCTATCAATCATCTTCAATTTTAGCTAATATGAACATAGTACAAGTATGGGAAAATAACATTTTTCTTCCCATAAAATAAAGTCGTCCACTTTTGGTCTCATTGGTTATGGGACTATCACATTTGGTCGCTAACTTTAAAACTTGGCAGTTTTAGTGTTATGGCACCTTTTCATTAGATAATTAACGAAAAAAACTACGTGATAGTTAAGTGCATGGAAACAAAAATGTTGTATTTTTAAGTTCGGACTAGAGTGAGAGTCATGTAACCAAGGGACCAAAAGTGTAAAGGCCCAACGACCACGTGTTTTCATTAAAATATCTAACAGAAAGGTGTAATGAGATCAAAAGTGTTACTTTTCATAAGTTACAGGGACAAAGGTGAGAATTCCATAACCAATGGACAAAAAGTAGAAAGACCCTAAATTACGATAGGAAAAAAATTATTTTTCCAACTTAGTACAAGTGACAAAAGAGTCAAAAGAACTACAACTTTACTTACATTATGGATATTTAAGGAATAGTAGAATGCTAAATGGTTAAAATTACTAACGTATTGGACGAAATATGCTATTTTCCTAACAAAATAATGTACTAACGTTTTCTTTTTCCCTATTTATTAGAGAAATGAGATGACATTGTTGGTGCTCGATAAATTGTGTAATGCAAATATGTACAAGAGGCATTTGGGGTTTGAGGATGATGATTTTGGTGGAATTATATTGTTGACATGAGAAATAGTTAAGATTGCTTTTTTTAACATTCATTAATGGAGACAATATTTGTATCTTGTATTAGGTTTCTTATAGAAATCTCGAGAGTGAACATAGATGATATAGAAGAATATTGATTAGATTATCTTATTCAGATGATCAAAGAAAAAGTAAATTTTGAAGGGTGATTCCATGTGAAGAGTATTGATAGATTGACCTTTTGGTTTTAGTTTGTACCTAGAGATAAAGTACTTTAGATCTAACTATTTCTTAAGCCAATTGTTTGATTTTATTCATCATGGAAAACTCATTTTTCATTAACCATAATTGATTAATATACCTATGCAAGCCTAGATGAGTTCCCCGATCTGAATGGTATTTGAAATTTATCATTAATTGATGTGAATTAATCCACAAGTGAGTTTCATATAAGCTGTCAAATATAATATATTGAGGTTGGACTGATAAATCAGGATAACATGCTATACTTATACTATAGTTTGACAATAACATCTCAGACTAACATTGATACCTGCTGGTAATATTTAATGTTCGGACCATCAAATAGGGTCACACTGGGTCAGGAAACAAATTTTCGAAAAATGTTTAACTTTAAATCATTTGTCATAGAGTATCATTGTATGTTAAGTGAAGGATGACCAAGTGAGTGTTGGAATAGGTGACCAAAAAACTAATTAGATTGACGGTTTTAAGAACTATTCAAGCGATTTTTATTTAAAAAATGTTATCCCAACGAATATGGTAAGTATTCGTCTTTCGTACATGTTTCTATTATGCTTACCAATTATGTGAAGCTCTACTTTGACGTCACAACAGATGCTCAGAGTCCATTTAACAACCTATTTAGTTGGGTTGAGCAATGAATGGAGGACATAAAACCAACTTCTGAGGACCGGCTTGAAACGTTCCAGGTCGAGGACCTCGAGAATGGGCATGAGAGTCCTACTAAGACTTGCACTGAGTATTATATTCATTGGATGAGTGTCGCATTTCTTGGCTACAGACGTTAGATGTCTATGCAGTTTGAGTAGGTTAGTTGACAAGGTGGTCAACTAACTAAACTATCTCAAGGGGATAGACATATGGAAGTCTTGGAGGTTTGGTTAGTATGACTCGAACCCCAGCTCTAAAAGCACGAGAGTAGTCCTCAGACTTCAGGAATTGCGCCAGTCACGTGCATACGATACTCTATTTTGGAACTGTGCGAGAGGTGATTGTGTTGGATACGTGATCATCATAAGCCTTGTCCTGTGGAGCCGGGGTATGTAGCGAGGACGATGAGTTTCAAGAAGAGGATTCGTCCCTTATTAATATGTGATACAGGTATCTCCTATGCACTTGGAGATGCAATCCCGCCTTATGAACCTATGCCCATGTTTGTTGTGCTTACTATTTACGTTGAACGACATTTTAACGTCACAACAAATTCCCACAAACCAATTGAATAACCCATGGAATTAGGCTACGCATTCGATGGCAGCTTCGGAATAAACTTCTGAGGGTTAGTTTTAAACGTTCCAAGTCGTGAACCTTCTGACTGGGTATCGAGAGTCCTATAAAGACTTGTACAAAGTATTTCATTCATTGGATGGGTACCATGTTTCACCGGCGACAAACTTGAGATGTCTATACAATTTTAGTGGATTAGTTGACAAGGTTGTTAGCTGATTGAAGTGACTCGTGGGTATCATCATATGAAAGCCTTGGAGGTTTGGTCGGTATGACTTGAATTCCCGACTGCAATAGTATAGGATTAGTCATTGGACTTGAGAAATCATGCCAGTAGCAAGCATAAAATGGCTATATCTCGGATCTAGCGAGAGATGACTGTATCTTCGAAGTGGTCGTTATAATCCTTGTCCAGTGTAGTCGGAGTATGTAGTGAGGATAGTGGATTTCAAGATAGAATTCAGTCGGTATATGATGGATATATCTCCTATATGTTCCGAGATGGTTTAAACTTTCTAAGTCTATGGCCATAGCGAATGGTCGAATAGGAAATGATTTCCTTTGTCGATCAATAGAGTAAATGAATCTCAAGTATTCAGCATAGTAGCTTGGTCCAAGATGGGATTTGATGCCTGATTTCATGCCCTAGACGAAGGCCGGGAGATGATTGATGAAAGGACCATACCTGTATGGAACCCGAGAGCCTAAATGTTCATGCTAACATTCACCTAATATCTAGTGCCATGACCGTTGCTAGACGGCCGCCCATGGTGATGGGTGTTTCCAGTTAATGGTTCATTGAAAATAATTAATTCAATTAGATTTAATTAATTAATTGTATTGGACATAAATGCCCAAGTCCAGCTGAGGGTAAATCTAAAGAGTCACATGCAAATCATTATGGAGTTTGTGGAATTAATTTGGAATTCATTCAAGAAGAAACGAATTAATTTAATTGGATTAAATTAATTCAATGAGAATATATAAATGATTGGATCATTTATTTAATAATCTATTTGATGCAGAGCTCAAGAATTAATTAATTGGATTAATTAATTTTTGGCATAACACCTTTAATTTAATTGGATTAATTTATTAGATTTGACATAATTAAATGATTGGATCAACTAATTAGTGTTTGGGCTTGGACTTATTTAATTGGATTAAATGAATCATTGGATTTTTTCTGGCTAAAATTAATCTAATTAATTATTGTCCGATGAATTTTGGTTGGGCTCCATTTAATTTGATTGTATCAAACTGGATGCATACTTGAAGTCCAAGCCCATTTGAGAGTCGTTGGAGCAAGTTAAAAAGGAATTGAAACTTCTAACCATGATCAGCATAATGGAGTAGTTATTTCATCATGCTTGGAGGTTGTACGCATGTGTATATATTGGTTGCCTTTAATTTTTTTTATTTCACGCTATCGCCATGTTTTCGGGCCATACCGATTTCTTTCAGTCTCTAGTGTCATGGACCGTTTTAGACGGCCACCCATGGTAGCAGGTTCTCTTGATCAAATGTTAATCAAGAATTATTATTTAAATTAGATTTAATTAATAATAGTGTTGGACATTAGTCCAAGTCTAGCCGAAAGATGAACCTAAAGAGTCACACACAAATCACTGAGACAAGACAAGGAATTAATTTTGTAAGTAAATGGATTACTTACAAATAATGGTCCATTGGATGGAAGGCCCAAGAATAAATTAATGGTTTTAATTTATATTGAGCTTGCCCTTATTATTTAATAATTTAGATCCTATTAATTAATAAGAGACTATTTGGGCTTAAGTATTTAATTGGATTAAATACCTAGTGGGATCAATTAAATGGCCTTTATTAAATTGGATTTTAACTAAAATTCATTGGGCTTTGAATTTATTTTTAGTAAATTCGGTCCACTCATTGATGTCTACTAGCAAAATTGATGAAGAGAAAATCTCACTTTGAAAACTGCTAGCTCGGTTATAATTAGACTCTTCTCTATTTGGAATAGATTGAAGAGTTGCCTATAGATGATGAAATGCATCTAAACACATTCTTATTCATCGATTCAAGGCATACATTAGTATTATGTATAATTGTTTAGGAAATAATTCACTACAAAATGCAACAACAAAAAAAAAAAAAATTCTCTCCTCTCCTCCTTGTTTTCGACTGCCCCCTCTCTTCTGACCAAGGGTGAGATTTTGGTCTTTATTCCTTCTACCAAAGGGATCAAGGTCTCGTTCGTTTCGGTGTGGATCATCTTTGGAGGATTCTTATGTTGGAATCTCGGGTGGACAATTAACGAAATTAGCCAATTGGAAGATTGAAATTTTAAGAGGTAAATTTCAAGCTTATATTTATGATTCTCCTCTTATTTTCAACCTTAGCCTCGTATGATTATTTCTTTATTATTGTCTAATTTTTTATACTAAATCAAACTCCTGGGAAAACCAAGGATAGACCCCTTGGTACGATTTTCATTTATATTTTATATTGTTATTTTACGTGTCTCGCTTCCGCTAGCGCGTTCACGCGCCGATCTAATTGCTTTCCTTTCAAGTGGTATCAGAGCCAAGTTCGATGTGGAAACTATCGGTTTTATGTGATAAGCATGTTAGCGTGTTTTAACGGTTTTTTGAAGCATGTTTTAACTGTTTACTTTATTGATAATTATGTGTACAAATTAACTTATTTAATTTGTGATTGTTTGGATGATTTAACTGTTTGAGACAAGTTGGATTTTTCTGTAAATGCTTGGTTAAATTTTTAGTTTAACGTGTGGAAGAAAAAAAAAAATTAAAAAGCACTGCAGCAATGCACTGTTGGCCGGCATTCCACACAAGCCATCTGTGTGCACGAGCGGCTGCAGGTCGGCGGCGGCTAGGCCTTTTTTTTGCCGTTTCTCCGAAAAATTGGATTTCTTGATTGTTGCTTATTTTCTGAAAATTATTAATTTTTAAGATTTAATTTTGGATTAAATTGGATTTCTTTTAAAATTAAATTGCTTTATTAATATGATTTATTTTCGTGTAATGGATGCATATATTTTGATCATCCTTTTAATTGCAAATTTAATCTTGTGTTTTTTGCATATAACTATTTTTATGATATTGGATATCATGATTTTTATTATACATAGGATGCATCATTTTTGTCTAGCATGTTTACTTTGATTACTATGCTAGTTGGAAGACAATAGATGATCACGGAGCCCTTGGCCATATGAATGTATTTATTTATTTTGTTTATGTGGGGTGGGCTCGTGTGCCCTTTTATTTTATCTCTCTCCCTCTCTCGTTTTTTGTCTTGGACCAATAAGGCTTGCTTTCCTCCCTAATTTTGTACTCTCCTCGACTTTTGATCAGGGTTTCTTTTCAGTTGTAATGAGAGTAGTATAGGATCTTTAGTTAGAATATATTTTTGTAATAAAGCAAGCCATGGAGAATAAGGCCCACGGTAAAAAGAAGCCCAAGGAGGAGTTACAAGGCCTATTAGTATGTTAATGGGCAAATTACATTTGCAATCGCATAGGGTCATTGTAAACAGACCTTAGACTCACTGCGAGCTCAATAGGTTGCATAGGTTGTGAAAGAATCAGTATGGCCAGGAAATGCGATAGAAGCGTCAATAAAAATTTAAAATCGGCTCAAAGAGGTGTTTCCTTTAAAATTCTCGGGCGTTCGGTATTTGTCAAAAGCATAATAGCAAACATATAAACATACTGGACAAGTGGCTAGAGGATGAAATAAAAACCCTAAAAACTAAATGTAAAACTTTTACCTTTTTGTTTCTACAGATGGGCAGCAACTTGCGTTGTTCCCTTTACATTCTCCCATTCCGTTCACTTGAGAAATCAAACTAGAATGCCTCTAAGTTGTCCACACCACAAAATGTAATAATATAGTTCTCTTTTTTTCTATTGCTGGATAGGACAAAGAACAAGAAGAAAAACAACTCCAAACAAACACTATTGTTCAGTTCTTTTGGATTGTTTTATGTTCTACTTGAATCCAATTCAATATAAAACAAAAGGAGAATATTTTACAGAAAAAGAGAGAAAAATTTGTGGCTTAGGAGATAGGTAATGTTGGATGTGAGTGTAATTTTGTATATCACATACAGTTATTTGTGGCTTAGGAGATAGGTAATGTTGGATGTGAGTGTAATTTTGTATATCACATACAGTTGAATTCAAAATTCAATAACTATCAAATTTGCCTCCAAGGCCACCTATCAACCACATGCATATAACTTCCAACCACAATGAAATAACCACTCCATCATGTTTCTCATGGTGAGGAGTTTCAACTTCTTCTTAACTTGCTCCAACCTCCCTCAAATGGGCTTGGATTTTGAATATGCACCGGGCTTCCAAAGTTCATTAGAAATAATTAATTAAATTAATTTTTAACTAAATTAAATTAAAGATTTTATTTAATACAATTGAATCAATATAAGCCCAAACACTAAACAATTGATTCAATCCATTAATTAAGCCAAATCGAGCAAATTAAACTAATTAATTTAAAGATGTTAAGCACAAAAATTAATTAATTCAATTATTTAATCTTGAGCCATCCATCAAATGGATTATTAAATAAATGATCCAATCATTTATATATTCACCTTGAATTAATTAATCTAATTAAATTAATTTTTTTTTCTAGAATTAATTTCAAATTAATTCCACCAATTCTATAGTGATTTGTATGTGATTCTTTAGGTTCACTCTCAGCTAGACTTGGACTTGTGTCCAACACAATGATTTTATTTAAATCCAATTTAATTAATTTATTTTCAAGTAACCAGTAATCGCAAATTTCCATCACCATGCATGGTCGTCTAGCAACAGTCCAGCCCGAGGGCTATACGGATACGGTTCTTCCATCATCCGTCTCCCAATCCAAATCTTGGGCATGGAATTGCGGTCGGTTCCCATTCTGTACTAGACACTATGCTCGATAACTCGAGATGCATTTGCTCTATTGGTTGATGTAGGAAACCATACCCTCTCACCCAATCGTTGTGGCTATAGAAGAGCTCAAACCACCTTAGAGCGCATAGAAGACATGACTGTCATATACTAATAGGTAACGGATTCGATCTTGGAACCCATCGTCCTCGCTACATATTCTTATTGCACTGAATAAGACTTATAATGACCACATCCAAGATACGGTCATCTTTCATCTGATCCAAGATACAACCATCATATGCATTCAACCCCAAGTCCGAGGACTAATCCCGTACTATCGAAGCTAAGAAGATCTAATCATACCGACCAAGCCTCCAAGGTTTTCATATGACAACTTCCAGCGAGTCAGTTCACTCGGCTTGACAACCTTCTCAATCACCCACTAAAATTGCATCAGCGTCCAACGTCTATCGCCAATGAAACACAGAACTCATTCAATGAATGCAATTTTAGTGCAAGTCTCAATAGGACTCTCGATACCCAGTCTCGAGGTCCTCCACTTGCAATGTTTCAAACCTAATCATCAAAAGTTGGTTTCATAGCCACTATCAAATGCGCACCTCAACTACATAGGTTGTACAATTTGGTTTGTGGGATTTGTTGTGAATTTAATATTAGAATAGGTGACCTGAAAGCCAATTGGATTGGCATGCTTGTAAACTATTATGACAATAACTCGTTTTTGTGTAATAGTATTCAATTAATAAAATGAGTATTCGCTATTGCCATTTCATTTGTTGTGCTCATTACATTTATGTTTGCGTTTCTGTCAAACATCACAACAAAGCCCACAGACCACCTTGAACAACAGTGCAACAGTTGGACTCCTCGTTGAATGGCACTCATGAAACCAACTATTTAGGATTGGGTCTAAAATATTTCAAGTCAAAAACTACAAGAATGGGCATCGAAGTGTCATATGCAGACTTGAATTAAAAGTCGCATTCAGTTGATGAGTGTCGTGTTTCATTTGGGACAGACGTGGGACGTCTATGCGATCTTAATGGGTCGATTGACTGGGTGTTGAATCGACTGAACTGACTCGCGGGGATTGTCATATGGAAGCCTTGGAGGCTTGGTCTGTATGACTTGAGTCCCTAGCTCCGATAGTACGGGATTAGTCCTCATACTTGAGGAATCACGGCACTCACGTGCATGCAATGACTGTATCTTAGATTTGTGCGAGATGTGATCGTGTCTCAAATATGATCATCATAAGCCTTGTCTAGTACATTTACAGTATGCAGCGAGGATGGTGAGTTCCAAGAAGAGGATCAGTCCCCTGTAAAAATGTGACAGAGGTATCTCCTATGCACTTGGAGATGCGTCTATGCTCTATAAAGCTGTCGCCACAGTCATCTGTTGATATGTTAAGCAATTTGGCGTAAAGCGATCTCAAGTAATAAGCATAGACGCCTAGTCCATGATCTAAACCAACGCCCAATTCAATACCCTAGAGTAAGGCCGGAAGACGGTAGATGGAAGGACCGTACCCATATGGACTCGGGAGCCTAAAGATTCACATGAATTTTCGCCTAGTCTCTACTGCCATGGACCGTTGCTAAACGACCTTCCCATGGTGACGGGTTTTCTTGATCAAGAATTATTAATTAAATTGATTTTAATTAATAATAGTGTTTGATACTAGTATAAATCTAGCTGAAAGGTGAACAAAAGAGTCACACACAAATCACCGAGAATGGACGAGGAATTAATTTCCTAAGTAATTGGTTTAGTTATATATGAGAGGGATCCATTGGATGGATAAGCCCAATGATAAATTGATTGGATTAATTTATATTGGGCTTGCCATTATTGTATAATAAGTTGGACTTATTTTTTAATAAAGGCTTTTGGGTTCATATATTTAATGGGATTAAATATATGATGGACTTAATTAAGTGAGTTTTAATTAAATTGTATATAATTAATTGGTCCTGGTATTTTAATTAATTAAAATCGGCCCAAGCTCATTAATTAAGTTGGTGGAAATAATTGAAAAAAAAAATTATTGACTAACAAAATTATTTTTGAAAAATGCCATGTTAGTCATCCTTTATTTGGAATAAAGGATTATTACCTTTTGGATGATTAAATGAACCTAGACATGTTTAATGCATCCATTCAAGGTATATATATATATATATTTATATTAGTTATTTGGAATAACTAATGCATACATAATAAATAAAGAAAATAATTTCCTCTTCCCCCTATTCATTCCACTCGGCCGAACCCCCCTCTTGTGCACACTTGGTGTATTCTTCTCCTTAATTCTTTTCTATCAAATTGAAATGAGGAATCCGAAGTTCCAGTGTGGTGTGGACGCGACTTTAGAGGGTCTCTACATTGAGGCCTTGGGTGAACGAATCAAACGGAGGAGGTTCGAATTAATTAAGAAAAAGGTAATTCTTGATTTACGATTTTTTGTTCCTCCCCATTTTTACTATACCAATAGCCCCATTAATTTTATTGTCATTTAGCTTTATTAACTACATCGAATGCAGGGGAACTCCGAGGGTACACCCCTTGGAATTTGTGCTTTCGTTGCAATTTCGTTTTATTTTACGCAATTTATTTTAACCGCTTACGCTTGCGCATTCCCGGGCTGTTCCACTCACACGTAGCGGTGCTTTTCAGTTATGTAAATAAACAAAATTCGTGAGCACAATAAATACAACTACCAAATAATGAATACTCACTTTATTCTTAAACAATGTTACAATTACACCAATTGTCAGAATAGATTACATAACGACCAATCTAATTGATTTTTTGGTCACTTATCCTAACAAACTCCAACTTGACTCTAAAGCCAATCACTCATTATCCTCGAACCTGTCTTTCAAGATGCTGAGAATTTAGCAATCTGCGACACTGGCTTGGTCAATGGATATGCTATATTTTCTGCTGATATGACTTGGTCCATCCGAACGTCACCTCTTCCCTCCATCTCTCTAAGTAGATGGTAATGTCTAAGAATGTTCTTGGATCTATGATGAGATCTCGGTTCCTTCGCTTGTGTTATAGCCCCGTTGTTATCACCGAAGATAAGCACTGGGTCGGCAATGCTAGGCACTACACCCAAATCTTGGATAGAGTTTTTTCATCTAAACTGCCTTCTTAGTTGCTTCCGAAGGCGCTATGTACTTAGCTTCAGTGCTGGAATCCACTGTCGTATCTTGTTTGGACCTTTTCCATGCGACTACACCACCATTCAGCTTGAATACAAACCCTAATTCAGACTTGGCATCATCCTCATCAAAGTGGAAGCTAGTGTCATTGTAGCCTTCCAGAATTAACTCTCCACCACCATAAACCAAGAACATATCTTTAGACGTTCTCAGGTTCTAAAGTATGTTCTTGATTGCAGTCTAGTGAGCCTCACCCGCACATGCCTGATATTTGCTTGTTATGCTCAAAGCAAAAATGACATCTGGTCTTGTGACTGCTTCTTGCACAGCTTATTTAATAACTATAATAAATCTAAATTCCTCATCAGTCTTAGGAAACTACTTCTTGGACAGCTTAACTCCATGCCTCATAGGAAGGAATCCTCGTTTAGAGTTTTTCATCTTGAATATCTTGAAGTCTTCCTCAAAATACGACATTTGGGTCATTCCTAACATTCTTTTAGATCTATCCCAGATAATCTTGATCCCTAAGATGTAGGAAGCCTCAACCAAATCCTTCATGAAGAATTGTGTGGACAATCATACTTTATTGTCGCCTAACATCTTAACATCATTCCCAATGAGCAAGATGTCGTCCGCATAGAGCACGAGGAATGCAATTGAGCTCCCACTGACCTTGTTGTATACACAATGCTCTACATCGTTCTTGATGAAATCATAATCCCGTACGACCTCATCAAAATGGATATTCCAACTTCGGCAAGCTTGTTCGAGACCATAGATGGACCTTTGTAGATGGAAAACCTTCTGCTCTTCTCCAACAGATGTGAAACCGTCAGATAGAGTCAAAAGCCTCAACTACGGATTCGGGCTGATCCATATAGATGTCTTCCTCAACAAAACCATTAAGGAAAGTTGTTTTCACTTCCATCTGCCATATTTCATATTCATAACATGCAACTATGGCAAGCATAATCTGAATGGACTTGACCATGGCTATGGGCGAATAGGTTTCCTCAAAATCGACCCAGGTCGTTGAGTATACCTTTTCGCCACAAGCCTGGCCTTAATGGTAATAACCTCCCCGTCAGCTCCAAACTTATGTTTGTAGACGCATTTACAAACCAACAGGTTTAACACCCTTGGGTGAGTCTACCAAAGTTCAAACATTATTTGAACTTATAGAGTCCATCTCGGGTTTCATGGCCACAATTCATTTTTCTGAATAAATGTCGGATATCAAATTGACCAGTTAAACATAAAAATCCCTACCTCTCAGGTTGTTGGGACAATCTGACAGACCTTCGGAGGACAGGAATATCATTAGTGGGAACTATAGGTGTAAATGATGTCACTACATCCATTGAGGTGTTGCCTCACTAGATTCCTCAAGGAGCTATTCCTCACGTTGGGTATCCACTGAAAAATCTTTTTTCAAGAACACTGCATTTCACGAGACAATAACTTGTTGTTCGGAGGTATCATAGAAATAGTACCCCAGTTTCCTTAGGATAACCCACGCACCTACACAAACTAGACCTCGAGTCCAGTTTGTTTCCCACTAGGCTCTAAATGTATGCAGGTCTACCCAACACTTGAAGTACTTGTAGGACGCAGGCTTGCTGTGCCATATCTGATATGGAGTTTGGGCCACAGTTTTAGAAGGCGCCATGTTCAACAACTTGACTGTCGTGTCAAGAGCATATCCCCATAAGAATAATGATAGTTCGGTAAAATTCATCATGGACCGAACCATGTCCAACAAGGTTTGATTCCTCCTTTCAGAAACATCGTTAAGTTGTGGCATTCCAAGAGGAGTCCACTGAGAGAATTTCATTCTCTTTTAGGTAATCTATGAATTCCCCTCTTAAATTGTCACCACCTCTAGCTTGTGTATTTAGTGGCCCACAAACGTCTTGGTCATCTTCTCTTTTAGATAAGACTTACAGGCTGGTAGGTGACCCAAATCATCTATCTCTAAACTTTTTGAGCCTACCAATCTTTTAATCCTATCGTGAGAGATGTGACCTAGCCTTGCATGCCAAATCTGCGTGTTTTCTTCATTTTTTCTTTTATATTTATTTTGAAGAAATCATTCTATCCTAACATCATCACTAACAGCTAAGTAAACTCTCCCTACAGCTTTAGCAGGAACAGCCTTGCCATCAACAAGCTTCAGGACCAATCGTCTCTACTTAGCTTTCTGCTTCTTTCCAGCTCCTGCAAATCAGTGCAGCTGTGAGCTCTATAGCCGGTATCTAATACCCAAGAAGTAGAGTTAGTTATCATGTTAACCTTAACAATAAATATACCTGCACTGGGAAGGAGCTTGGGGCACTCCCTCTTCCAATGGTCCTTTTCTCGACAATGCATACAACATCCTTCGTTAGAAATGGTGACCAGGAAAGCCATTTGGATTGGAGGTTCTCGAAACCATTTAGCAATCTTTACAAATGTGATATTATCTTAATGATTGTATCAAGCATTTATCTATGGTACCATGTGTTTGTTGTGCTTACTATTTATGGTGAATAGGATTTTAACGTTACAACAAATGCCCACGGACCAATTGAATAACCCATGTAGTTTGGTTGCGCATTGGATGGCAGCCATAAACCAACTTTTGAGGGTTGATCTGAAACGTTCCAAGTCGGGAATCTCGAGACTGGGCATCAAAAGTCCTATAGAGACGTGCACTAAGTATTGCATTCATTGGATGAGTGTCGTATTTCATCAACGACAGACATGGGATGCCTATGCAATTTTAGTGGATTAGTTGATAAGGTTGTTAACTGATTGATTTGACTTGCGAGAATCGTCATATGAAAGCCTTGGAGGCTTGGTCGATGTGACTTGAATTCCCAGCTCCAATAGTACACGGTTAGTCCTTGGACTTAAGGAATCATAGCAGTTGTATGCATATGATGGCTATATCTTAGATCTGGCGAGAGATGATTGTGTCTTCGATGTCGTCATTATAAACCATTTCTAGTGTAGCTGGATTATATATTGAGGATGGTGGATTTCAAGATGGAATCTGTCCCCTATCAGTATATGATGGATATATCTCCTATGCGCTTTGAGATTGCTTAAACACTCTAAGTCTATGGCAATAGTGATTGGTCGAATAGAAAATAATTTCCTTTATCAATCAATAGAGTAAACGCATCTCAAGTATTCAGCATAGTTGCCTAGTCCAGGATGGGAACCTACGGCCAATTCCATGCCCTAATCTAAGGCAGGGAAATGGTCGACGGAAGGACCGTACCTGTATGGAACTTGAGAATCTAAATGTTCACACCAACATTCACCTAGTCTCTAGTGCTATGAACCGTTTCTAGACGACCACCCATGGTAACGGGCGCTTCTGATTAATGGTTAATTGAAAATAATTAATTAAATTAGATTTAATTAATTATTTATGTTTGACACAATGCCCAAGTCTAGTTGAGAGTGACCTAAAGAGTCATAAATAAATCACTATGGAATTGGTGGAATTAATTTAGAATTAATGCGAGAAAAAATAAATTAATTTAATTAGATTAAATTAATTCGAGGAGAATATATATAAATGATTGGATCATTCATTTAATAATTCATTTGATGGATGACTCAAGAATTAATTAATTAAATTAATTAATTTTGGGCATAATACCTTTAAATTAATTGAATTAGTTTATTTGGTTTGTCTTAATTAATTGATTAGATCAATTAATTAGAGTTTGGGCTTAGATTTATTTAATCAGATTAAATGAATCTTTGGACTTAGATGGGCTAAAATTAATTTAATTAATTATTATCCAATGGACTTTGGTTGGGCTTAATTTAATTTGATTAAATCAAGTCTGGTCCATACTTAAAGTCCAAGATCATTTGAGGGAGGTTGGAACAAGTTAAGAAGGAGTTGAAACTCCTCACCATGATGAAGATAATTGAGTGGCTATTTTATCATAGTTGAAGGTTATATGCATGTGTGTGTATAGGTTGCCTTAGAGGCAAACTTAATTGTTAGTGAATTTTCAATTCAATTGTATGTAATATATAAAACTACACACATATCATGTATAACCAGCATCTAAGCCACGAAAGTTGCTCTCTTTTCTCTCCAAAAATGTTCTCCTTTTTGTTCTATATTGAATTGGATTAAATTTAGAACATAAAATATTTCGAAAGCACTAATCAATAGTGTTAGTTTGGAATTACTTTTTCTTCTTGTTTTTTGTTCTATTCATCAATAGAAAAAGAACTATATCTATTTCTTAGTGTGGCGTGGAAAAATTAGGGGTGTTCTAATTTGGATTCTAAAGTGAAAGGGGGAACGTAAAGGGAACAATGCATGTTGCTGCTCAACTATAGAAACAAAAGGTAAAGTTTCATGTTCTGTTTCTATGCTTTTTGTTTCATCCTCTAAGCCACTTGTCTAGCATGTTTATTTGTTTGTTATTATGCTTTTGACAAACACAGAGGACATTCCTTAGATTTCTAGGCCAATCATTATAGTTCATTCCATTAAATTAATTTGTCTAAAAAATCATGGTTAACGGATTCTTAGACATCTACTTTCAAAATATAAAGCAAAAATTAGCAAATTGATTATAACATTAAATACAAGTTAAGACTTGGTAGTTAGTCATTAACCTCTCCTACTATTTCTTCAATATCCCACCACTCTCAACTGGGGATTTGAAAAACTATTTTCTAGTGGGCTTGGGATCCACAAACACAATTCTCCATGTCACGCTTTTTCGATTCACAAGGAAAAAGGTTTTGTGCGAGGTAATCATTACCTTTCTCATCCAATGAGATCCCCAATATATTTTGCCTCCCCTTTTCACGTATCCCGAGGACTCCAAGCGAATCACATTACTCAGTGTTAGGCCTCACCCATCAACCAAATGAATATCTCAACTGTTGCCCCACACGATTCGTGATATAGGGAAACATGAGCATATTCCACTTGTTCACAATAATACTGTAGCTTTCTTCTATCCCAAATGTGCCATGACACGTGAGAGCACAAAATGGTAGAAGTAGCATCCACACTACATTATCGTGGATGGAAGGCTTGGAATTATCAAATCGTTTGATTTAATTCTATTTTGGGTCTAATATTTACTTGCACCATCCAAGTGAGAGTTCAAGTTTGTTCTGACCGAGACCTCAGCATTATAACATTTTGCATGATAAAGTTTTAATGATTGAGTATAAACGCATTCCAAACACATCATACATCAAAACTTAAAACATTTACCACATGCAAAAACAAGCATAGCGCGCCCCTGTTGGATGATCACAATCCAATTCTAAGTGACCCACTGAGCCTCCATTGATTATATGGTCAATATTGGGTGTAGCCTAACTATTACAAAATAGTAACCCATTATCATTCTAATGGGTCTTCCTCTTTGTTCTTCTTCTGTCGTGAATCCGTCCAACAAACCTAGGCCTTCATCTCCTTGGAAGCTTATATTTATTCAAAATAAATAAAACCTCATATTCCTAACTATACTTGTTACAACTGAAAATAAAAATCCCAATCAAAAGTTAGGGTGAGTACGAAAGGAGGGAGAAAGCAAGCCTTATTATTCCAAGGCTAAAAACGAAGAAGGAATTAAAATAAAGAGGCACGTAGGCCTCACCCAACATAAAAGTAAACCATATATTCGGCCAATGGGCTTTGTTATCATCCCAATTGGTTATCAATAAAATAATAATTAGCACATTTGTATAAAATATAAACATGCTAAACAAATAAACACAATCCATGTATTTAACAATTGATATCCAATATCAAATAAAAAAATAAAATATAATTAAATGCAGAAAATAACATATTAATAATGCAAATAAAAAAATGAATATCATCCATACATCCGATGTACAATTTTTTTTTGTTTGTTTGGAAGCCATTTTCAAATTAATTTAAGGCATAATTTAATTTCAGAAAAATCTAATTTAACAAAAAATAAAATTTGTCAAAAATTAGCAGAAATGTGGAAAATTAAATTTTCAAAGAATAACGGCCCAGCCGTTAAAACAGCAGACAGCCGTCTGCTGCCGGCCGTGCTCGCGTGTGTGCAGGTAGGGGCCACGCGCGCTCTCTGCAGGGTGGCCAATGACCGGCCGGCAGGCAGCAATAGTTGTAGAACTCCATTTTTTAATTTTAAAAAAATGCATAGATATCCATAATTCAAAAGCAAAATATACATATTTTTTAAATATATAATAATGCCTCAAAGCTATGAAACATGCTTTCCAAAAGCAAATTAAGCACATTATTCATGCCCAATACATAATAACATGTTAATCCTAAAGCTACAACACCGAACTGGGCTCTAATACCACTGAAAAAAGCGGTATGGCCTGGGAATGGATGAAAGCATGAAATAAAATATTTAAATCGGTTCAAAGGCATGCTCCCTTTGAAATTTCGGGCGTTCGGTATTTGTCAAAAGTATAATAGCAAACATATAAACATGCTAGACAAGCGGCTAGAGGATGAAATAAAAAGCATAGAAACAACACATGAAACTTTACCTTTTTGTTTGTACAGATGAGCAGCAACGTGTGTTGTTCCCTTTACGCTCTCCCACTCCATTTCACTTGAAAAATCAAACTAGAATTCCTCTAAGTTGTCCATACCACAAAATGGAATAGATATAGTTGTTTTTCTCTTGATAGACCAAAAACAAAACAAGAAGAAAAACAACTCTAAACAAACACTATTGTTTAGTACTTTTGGATTATTTTATGTTCTAACTTTAGTTCAATTCAGTATATAACAAAAGGAGAATATTTTAGAGGGAAAAAGAGAGCAAATTTCGTGGCTTAGGAGGTAGGTAATGTTGGATATGTATGTAGTTTGTATATCACATACAATTGAATTCAAAATTCAATAACTACGAAGTTTGCCTCCAAGACAACCTATACCACCATATGCATATAACCTCCAACCATGATGAAATAATCGCTCCATCATGTTCATCATGGTGAGGAGTTTTAACTCTTTCATAACTTGGTCCAACCTCCCTCAAATGGACTTAAACTTGAAATATGCACCGAGCTTGATTTAATCAAATTAAATCAAGCCCAACCAAAGTCCATTGGACAATAATTAATTGAATTAATTTTAGCCCAATTAAGTTGAAAAATTTATTTAATAATCCAATTAAATATATCTAAGCTCAAAAACTAATTAATTGATCCAATCAATTACTTAAGCCAAACCTAGTAAATTAATCTAATAAATTTAAAGGTGTTAAGTGCAAAATTTAATTAATACAATTAATTAATTCTTGAGCCATCCATCAAATGAATGTAACCCAATTAAATTAATTTATTTCTTCTCAAATTAATTCCAAATTAATTCGATTAATTCCATAATGATTTATGTGTGACTCTTTAGGTTCACTATCAATTAGACTTGGGCTCATGTCCAACACACTCATTAATTAAATCCAATTTAATTAATTTATTTTCAATTAATCATTAATTGAAAATTTTCGTCACCATGGGAAGCCGTCTAGGAACGATCAATGGCGGTAGAGACTAGACGAATGTTGGTATGAATATTTAGGCTCACAATACCATACCGAAGCGGTCCTTCCATTATCTGTCATCCTTAACTAGAAACTATGCTCGATAACTCGAGATGTATTTGCTCTATTAGTTGACATAGGAAACCATTCCCTACTCAACTAATCCTTGTGGCCAAAGACTTTAAGAGCTTGAAGCGCATAAGAGACTTGACTATCATATACTGAAAGGTAATGGATTCTATCATGGGAACCACCGTCCTCACTACATATTCCAATTGCACTGAACAAGAATTGTAATGACCGCATCCAAGATAAGGTCATCCTTCGTCAAATCCAATACACAACAATCATATGTATGCAACTGCCTTGGTTCCTCAAGTTCGAGGACTAATCCCATACTATCGGAGCCAAGAAGATCTAATCATATTAACCAAGCCTCCAACACTTCCATATGACGATTTTCGCAAGTCAGTTCAGTCGGCTTGACAACCCTGATGGAACACAACATTAATCCAATGAATGCAATTTTAGTGCAAGTCTCAACAGGAGTCTCGATGCCGAGTCTCGAAACCCTTGACTTGTTCCAAACCTAACAATCAGAA
Source organism: Sesamum indicum (assembly GCF_000512975.1). Classification (NCBI taxonomy): domain Eukaryota; kingdom Viridiplantae; phylum Streptophyta; class Magnoliopsida; order Lamiales; family Pedaliaceae; genus Sesamum; species Sesamum indicum. The sequence goes on along the minus strand of NW_011628070.1, from coordinate 46,208 downwards.
ATTAGTTTCATGGCCACCATCTAATGCACAGCCCAACTACATAGGTTGTACAATTTGGTTTGTGGTTTTGTTGTGATGTTAAGCATATAAACATAATTAGTGAGTACAACAAATACAATTGTCAAACAATAAATACTCACTTTATTCATAAATAATGTTACAATTACACAAAAGTTACTAGAACAGATTACATAAAGGCCAATCCAATTGGCTTTTAGGTCACCTATTCTAATTGGTTGGCTCGTGATCATCCAACAGGGGTGTGCTAGGTTCTTTTGCATGATGTGTTTATTTAAGTGCTTTTAAATATTGGATATTTATGCTTGCAAAATATTAATGTGTTGAGGTCTCGACCAACACTCAAATTTAACTCACTTGGTTGGACCAAGTTAATGTTTTAGTTCCCAAAATGGACTTGGATTAAAATGGTTTGCTCTGTCCAGGGTTTCCATCTACAATAATGTGGTGAGGAACTTATCACTACCAAATTGAGTCAAGCTGCACCATTATTGTGAATAAAAGAACTTGCTCATTGTTTCCTTGTTTCACGAGTCGTAGGGGCGATAGTTGAGGTGTGATTTGGTTGATGGGTTGAGCCTGACACTAAGTAAATAATAGGCCCTTAATGGACTTAGGTCTAACTGGTTTTTCGATCTATCCAAGTCTTCCATCTATAACAATGTGATGAGGAAGCTACCGCTATCCAAATGTGGTCTCACGAGTCGTGGCACATCTGGAAATAGAGGCAAGTTGCTCTATTGTTATGAACAAAGGAACACGCTCATTGTTTTCCTGTCTCACGAGTCATGGGGGCTGACAATTGAGGTGTGATTTGGTTGATGGATCGGGCTTCACACCAAGTCGCATGATTCTCTTGAAGTCCTCAGTATCATGTAAAAAGTTCAAACAAAATATCTTAGAAATCTCATGGAAGGAGGTTGAAGGCATTTCCTCTAATTTCGCCCATTAAGAGATCGAAAGCCAAGGCAGGCCCACCAATCCATGATAAGAATGGCCCACTGAAAATTACCAGGCTCAACCTAAAAGGGAAGCCCTGTACACTAAGAACGACCCAATAAGGAGGCCTGGTATGAGGCCTACCTTCCAAGCCCAAGCCGGGAGGAAGGGAGGCACCCTCAAGAAGTTGGACTCCTTGACCTAAAAGGACTCCTCGCAGAACATGAGTTCGCATATAAAAGGAGTCCTCCTCCAACCAAAAACGTGTCGCTCAAGTCAAGGAGGAGATAAAATCATGCCTTATCCCTGGATTTTTGCCTTCTTTCTCAAAAAGGGAGGTCACTCCAAAGTTCGTGCGAAGAGGGACTCCTTCTCTATAAATACAAGCAGTACCCCTCAACATAGATACATGTAGCCCCTCTTCAAGAAGCTGGAAACTGTCTTGCTATTTTGCTGCAACTCTCAAATCGTGCGTTTTTCATATTTTATTCACGAAATCCTTATTTTCATTTCAATTTCTCATTTCAGCATTCCTCAAGAGGGACACCTTCCATCTACCAAGAGGAACGCCTTCTTTCGTCCTTCAACAGGGACGTATTCTTCAGTCCTCCAACAAGGACGTCGTCCTCAGTCCTCCAACAAGAATGCCACTCTCCGTTCACCAAGAGGGACATCTTCCATCCACCAAGAGGGACACTCTCTAGAATTTGAAAAATCACTTTCTATTCTTGATTCAAATTGTACTATCATCATGATTTCTCTCAAGAAATCGCTTACTCTAATAAGATTTTTCCTTATATTTTATTTCTTAATATTACTTTTCTCCTAAATCTGATACTAACTTGGGCGTTGGAGTGCTAACGCCTTTTTATAGCTCCACCCTTCCGAATTGGCAATCGTTGCGGCCCAAGCTTTGAGCATAGTCCATATCAATTGGACCCATGTGTTTTTTTAACGCATCAATATTACATTGATGTAACTATCCTGTTACATTGTTGAACAGCATGGTTTAATCAAACCATCAAAATGCAGATCAAACCGTTAGATATTATCAAACTTGCAGAAAAAAATATTTGATAAAATTTTAGACTTATTAGATATACGAATGTCGAGATTTCATACTCGGAACATAAAAATAATAATTCAAAGTGATGTATCATTGAGTTAGGCCATGTGATTTTAAATCATACCATCAGGTATGATCTAGTGTATACAGTCTTATATATATTAAATTTGACATTAATCGGGTGCCCGAATTTTATGATATTGTAATTGTTGATTAAACTTTTTGATCTCATTATATATATACAGTAAAGTAATAATTGAAATAATTAAAATTGCTCAACCACCATTATTCTTATTATTATCATTATTTTTAGATTAATTCATAAGAGTCAATAAATGTCGACATAAATTTATAAGAATAAATAATTTCATAATGCATAGTATGTATCTTGATTTAAATATAAAACTCAAAAATAAATAAATAAAATCATAAGTGAATCACTTATCAATTTCAAAAAAGTATAACACAATATAAGTATATATTAAAATATCACATAAAGTTTATATGTGACATATTGAATAATTATTTTATAAAAAATATTATAATTTACTAAGCTGTTGAATATATTTATTTCTGTATATAGATTAAATGTATAAATAAAAGTTTCATAATTTATTGTTATCCAAATAAAATGTATGATATTGATTAATAATTATAATATGTCAATTTTGAGTATAAAATTGATAAAGTATTGAATATGAAATTAAATATATAAAAATTTTAAAAATAAAAAATCAAAAAATATAGAAAAAGATCCCGAGTTGATGTACAGAGGCAATTGAGCTCGAATTCAAGATCAAAATCGAGGCAGCTTGTAAGCGTTTGCCACTCGTAAATATAATAATAGGATGTAGCTATACATATATATATATATATGTAGGCATATATATAGAATAACATATGGAAATATTAGTTTTGGGAAGAGCTGTCCGTTTCATTTCCTTCATCTTTTTTTATGACAATTAATTAATTACTATCTTTCTTTAATTGATTTAACTACTTGCTAGTTAATAATTAATGAGTAGTTTAAATTATTTATGTTTTTTTTTTCGGGTTGTTACCTAGTTAAATTATTTTATTTATTCATTAGATAATGATTAGTCGATTAATTAATTTTATTATTGTTAATTAATCGAATTAGCTAGTTTAGTGATGATTAGGCAAATATAATATAGTAAATCAATTGCATTAATTATTCGGTTAACATTTTACTAAATAAATCTTGTTTTAATTAATAATCTCTAATTAGTAAGAAAAGTTGTTAATAAAAATAGTTATTAAATGAAATATATAGTCATTTATCTATGGACTCAACAGACTAATATGATAATCTGAGGGTTGGCAAACATATAGGGTTGGCTTCACTAATATGATAACTTCTGATTGAGAAATGTCTATATCATTAATTGATCTAATCAACTATATCCTTCATTTGAAACTTATGTTTCAAGAATGATTTGATTTCGGTGATAATATCTAAATCAGATCCTATTAACAGAATGTCATCTACGTACACGTACAGAATGATAATATTATCCTCTTTAACCTTACAGTATATACACTTGTCATTCTCATTAGTGAAGCCAAACGATAGAGTAGTTTTATCACTTTTTTCATTTTATTGTTTATATGCTTGTTTTTAGTCTATAGAGTGACTTAACAAGTTTGCAAATTTTGTTCTCGTTACCATGAGCTACAAATCTCTTAAGCTGATCCTTGTATATTTCATCATCGAGTTCACCGTACAGAAAGGCTATTTTCGCATTCATCTGGTGAATCAGAAGATTATACATCGAAGCAAGTGCTACAAGCAATCGAATAGTAGTCAATTGAGGTATTATAGAATATGTATCAAAATAATTTATTCCCTCCTTTTGCTTAAATCCGTTAGCCACCAATCTGGCCTTAACTTATCAACAATTTCATTAGGTTTCTATTTCTTTTTGAAAATCCACTTACACCTGACCCTGCTAGAGCCTCGAAGGAGATCGACTAATAGCCATGTCCCATTAGATACAAAGTAGCTTGTCTCGCTTTCAACAGATTCCTTCCACTATTTGACTTTGGAAGAAGTTATACCATCTTTGTAGGTTACAGGATCATCCTCGATATTGCAAGTCACAAAATCACTTCCAAAATTCTTGACAATCCTTCTTACTCCTTCTAGGTGTATCTAACTCTTCATGCGTCAAACTAGAACTACTAGGATTGACCCCTATATTTGTCATGTTTTCCGCATGCTCCGGAATAGAAGTGGAGGCAAGTGAGTCGTCTAAGGAAACAGTTTGAGGTATTCCCGCATTAGTAGAAAATACATCTTCCATTAAAGTAGGATTAGAAAATTCGACTATTATGTTGACGTTAATGCCTGAAATTTCTAATTTAATTATCATAAATCTCAAAGCATAACTTGTCTTCACATAGCCTAAGAACACTGCATCAATAATCTCAGGGCTTAATTTCTTTGTCTTGTGTTCTTGGACTAACATTTTTGCTAGGCACCTCCATACTCAAAAGTAATTAAGGCTCAATTTCCTTCCTTTCTATGATTCGAAAGAGTACTTAGATTATATTTTAGAGAGATTCTCTTCAGAATATGACAAGCCGTATTCTCTCTCCACAAAAACTTAGACAACCTAGAATTTGACAAAACACTGTTGATCATGTCTTTAAAGGTTCTATTTTTTTGTTCTGATATTCTATTAGACAAATATTAAGATGGAGGTGTTTTTCATGTATAATGCAAAAGTTTTTGCAATATTCACTAAATGCACTTGGCTCATATTTTCTTCCATTGTTAAACCTTTATCGCTTGAGTTTCTTATTGGTTTGGGTTTCTCTTTCGTTTTTAAGCAAAATAAATTTGTCTAAGGCTTCATTTTTATTACTTATGAGATATACACAACAGTTTCTATTGCAATCATCTAAAAAGATGATAAAATATCTTTTATGGTTGGTGGAAGAGGGCCATTACTTGCAGGTCTTGTACAATTTCGACGAATGTATCCAATTGAGAGTATCCCATTTATCACCTTTTTAAGTGAACTTATGTGATGTTATTTCTCCAATTATTAAGGTATCTATCTATACCTAAGGGCTCCGTTTGGTTCGTGTCATTAGGCATAATAAAATTATTTTTCATGTCTAATTACACATTTTGGTTAGTATTATTAGAGCCCAGTATTAATATCAGACCCGATCAAATGTTTAGGATTATTTTAATAATTATATGTTTATAAATTTAAAAAATACGTAATTTTTTTCATACAATATTATTAGTTAATTTGATTTTGTGTTGACTATATTTGGAAATTATATCATTTATATAAATTACAGTAAATAAATTTACATGATATTTTTTGTTAAAATAAAATTACTTAATTTAATTTTGTAGTGGATATTTTGAAATTATATTAGTTATATAAATTATGAAAAATAAATTTTAGTATTTTAATATATTTATATTTAAACATAAAACACATAATTAATGTAATTCATATATTAAAATTTATAAAATTAAAATAAAACTAAAGAACGAAAGAAAAAGATGCACGACATCATCATCTTACGAGCTCCGCCTCACCACCGTGGATTTTATGCAATTTTTTTTTTTTTTTTTTTGTTATTTGTGAAGCATGTGCATGATTAATAAAATATATTTGAAATCACAGTAATTTAATAATAAAAAATAGTAAAAATATTACTTCTTTCTTTTTTATTTTAAGCAATTGTATTTCAATAAGTAGTTTAGTGATTTTTTTTTAAAACCATTCACAAGCTAAAATATAACAATAAATACCTTAAAAATGGGTACCGTTTATAGTCTTTATACATTTAATTATGCGTTATAATCCTTTAAACCAAACATCATATTATATTATCTAATGAGATATCCCACATGCAATACCTCAAACCAAACATCATATAATGTAAAATAGGACTAATAAACATTCGATTTTCGATCCTATCTAATCCTGTCCCCCTAATCCTATCACACAAACCAAACGATCCTAAGAGATATGTGCGCAATCGAGCATGGCCTGAAGGTTCAATTGCTCGAGCTTATTTGATGGAGGAATGCATGAACTTCTGTTCTAAATACTTTAATGATGTGGAAACCAAGAACAGTCGACTACCTCACAACTAAGATGGAGATAATAGCATGGGTCAAGGGTTATATGGAGGGACATGGTGTATCATTGATAAAGATACATTGTTGAAAATTCATCCATATGTGCTCTCAAATATTGATTTAGTTTCACCATATCGCTAGTAAGAAAAAGTCTAAAAGTCATAATTTGATGCTGAAAGTTAATTCTTAATAAGCTTGTAGAATTTATTTTAAGAACATGCAGAATACGTTATGCAAAAATTAGAAGGAAAAGCCACACACAACATCGAGAGAAATCCATCATATGCATAGTTAAACTTTTGGCGTGTTGTTTAAATCTTTTGTAAGTATAGTAATAAATCAAATTAATCTATATAATTTAATTTGTAACCCTTCATGAAAGAATATAGGTTCAGAATTTGGCTAGAGCAACTACGTCAAATGTTTCCATGGGAATTGCTCTAACTGATGGCTCTATTCGACATGCAAAGAGATACAATGCATGCATTGTTGGAGGATGCGATATCATGTAAAAGTAAAGATACCAATAAGAAAACTCAATGTACATGGCGGGGTGGCTGTTAATAAATACATTGAGTTTTGCTAGTGCGAAAGATTAGAATCCTCGCTCAGGACAGTATCTTATTATGGAGTTTTAAAAGATATTCTTGAGATTCAACATAAAAAAGATACTCAGCTTTTTATGTTTGATTGTAATTTGGTTGACAACGAAATGGGGCTCCAACAAGATGAGTTCAAGTTTACGCTTGTGAACTTTAATAATTTGACGTATAATACGAATTTACCTATTGATGGGCCTTTTGTGTTAGAAAGTCAAGCTCAATACATTTGGTACATTTCTGATCCATTAGAGGCAAGCTGTAATGTGGTTGTAACAATGACCAAAAGAGATAATTATGAGGTCTTGTCAACGATTAAAGCTGAGCCATATAGCAAAGTGCAATTGGATGACAACATTCATGTTGGGTGAGGCAAGGAGTAGAAGGAACATTTGTTGATGAGACAATGATAACGGTTGAAAATGTTGAAGTGGGAAATGATATCGAAATAGAAGATGATTGATATCTGATGTAAAGTAATTAGTTTGTAATGACGATCATGTTTAATTGATGTATATACTATTTTTTTGACTACTTGCATGAATATTTATAAACATTCTTTCAATAGTTGGTCAGAAAATCCTAGTTTGTAATATTTTTATCATGTTTAATGTATACTAAATTGGTCAGAAAATCTTAGTTTGCAATGTTCTTTTAATACTTGCACGTGTGTTGATTGAGAATATGGGTCTAGGAAGTGCACGTTTTTGGCAATTTTGCCCTACTTCTAATCTAATATATATAATATTATATATATATTATACAATATATATATAATTTAATAAATTTTAAAATAATATATAAATATTTATGAGTGATAAAATATTATTTTATATGTAAATATATAATTATATTGATATTTTTAATTATATATTCTTTTAATTAAATTTTAAAAAAATTGCCTTGTAGAGGGAGGGCGCAACCCGCATGCCTCCTCACCCTATCGTCGCCCAGCAATGAGGGCGATTGTCTTCACCCATCGCAGGCAAGGACGATGCTTACATTTAGGTGACAGTTGTATTAATTTTTTATTAAAACTATTATTTATAAATTATAATAATTTTATTTTATAAATTATAATAATACATATAATATAATTGTATCCAACTTATTATATGGACTATATTTCATCAACTTTGAGACTTAGTAGACTTATAAAAATGAGCATAATTATCAAACTAAAATTAATATTGAGCATATTTAATGGACTAACAAAATAATTTTTTCTATATGAAATTTTAATTTAAATATTATAAATATATTATTGATATAGTTTAATAGACCCAACTTGACCAGGAGGGCCATTTTAGTCATTGTTCCTAAAAAAATAGGCTCAAGTTGACCAGCGATAGTGTGAGTCATTGTTCATATCATACGGGTGATTTTTTATATTTAAATTTTTACAGATATTATTTAATATCTTCTCATATCACAGAGGGTGAAAATGAATATAACTCAAAAGAAAAAGGATAGTCCCGAGGCAAGTTTGCCCTCTAAAGAGACTATGCCTCCTACTGAGCCTCAGGTCCAAAAATCTCCGAGCACACGTCGAACACGTTCTTAGCAACACCTGCCCTCTTCGTCTCAGGTGAAACACTCTCCAAGCAAGCTACAGGCATGTTCTCAAGAATACTTGCCCTCCTTCTCTTAGGTTCAACACTTTCGAGTAGCTCCCAGGCACATTCTCACCAACAACTGAATTCTTCTCCGCGTAGGGCGCAGACATGTTCTCAAAACAGTTCTACTCTTCGCCGAGTAGGCCACATACACATTCCCATCAATGTACTCAAAGTAGTCTAACAACACAAAATGAAATACCATTGGAACCAAATACTGCTTTACCATATGTATTTATTTATTTTGTAATATTGAAGAATAATATGCATTTAGTGATGCTTCTATTAGTGTATTCTTGATTTTTTATTGTTGTTTTTATTAAGGTTTTCTTATTTTTTTATGGTACCTGATGATTGTACTGAGAAGAGACAAATGATTGTCAAAAAAGGAAGAGGTGCCGCTCAATTTTTGAATGGATGGGGCATGGGAAAGAAGCTAGAAGTTACACTGGATGTAAATCAAAATGTACTTGGGAGTTGATGTGAATCACTACAAAACAATGATCGGATGTATGGTCATATAGGTGTTAAATTGCCAATGAACTGTGGAATTCAATCATATACGACAATATTTGAGAGATGCGGCTTGAGAGGAGGTGGAGGTTGGACTTTTAGTGCCGTGCATATCGGGTCTTCATACTTTTATATATTGTCAAACGTGAACATTCAATTTGTATACTAACCGTTAAAACATCCTATTTTAGTATAATACCAATTTACATCCCAAAGTGAACAACGTAGTGTTGACAGATCTAAAGGATATATGGAGAAGGTGGAAGTATGAGATTAAAGTGAAGTACTTCATATGGCACATTGATGCCTCGTGTATCTATCATAGCCGCCAACTGAGCGTTTAGTACAAGATCAAAAGGAACTGGTGATATATTGGACAGATGGGGATGTACAAATAAATTTACATCACAGTACCATTTAACCTAAGAATATAAAGAAATGTTATAAATCATGACTATATGCAAGTTATTTGATAAAAATTTGTTTAGAAGAATTCAATAAATGTTCCCAAGAAGCAATGCCTTGATGTGACTGGGAGAACTTCATTTGCAGTTACGGAACAAGAGGTATGGTTTCCTGCCAACTAAATCCTCATTAATTTATGAGTGTTTAACTTCAAATTACTACTTTTTGTATCCATATTGCTTTATTTTCTTACCATGGTTTGTTAGATGATTCTGAAAGGGACGAATCCAAGCACGCCTAATATTTTGTTGGTGTAGCACCCCCTTCGCTACAAGGGCTATATCTACCCTAAACATCATACTTATAGTAATCCCTGTGTTCATACATATATACATTTGCACATAATCATCTAATCAATTTGCATACGTAATCCCAACACATCATAGTAGGTATTGTCAACCCACAACATTATATATATACATACATATCACACACCACAAGGTGATTCATCACAAGTAATCCGTACGCTTATATTCTCTCTGTACAAATAAAATGTGGTTTGTACTCTAACTGACAAAGAGGAGAAAACTGCATACTGGCCCCACCTGCCTAAGTATAGCGCGTGGACCTATTCTTCAATAGTCAGACACCTCAAAATCTACTCCTAAAAGAAAATGTCAGCAGGGGAATGAGCCTGCCACTCATTAAGCAAATAACAAGCCCTATCCATATATGTATACCACATATAACCTCAAACGAGATAAATAGACAAGATGCATAGAATATATAGTCAATTTGCTTCCACATAATCATCTTTATTACACCACATAGCTATCTCGCAATAAGATAATCAAATTAAACTTTCCTTTTCCTAGTTTGCTTACCAGAAGGTGATATCGTCTTTTTTCCGTCAACTCAATCTCACCGTCATATAAATTTAAGTGAATCCTCTTGACAGCCGGCTCATCAATCTCATTTCTCACATAGCACTTTCATTTCGCACATAGCTCTTTCATATCGCATCAAAGCTTTTTTCATTTCACATCTTTTTCATATCGCATCAAAGCTCTTTTCATTTCATTTCGCCTTATAGGCTTTTCAACACATCAAGGGGTATTCACACCACAATTATATTCAATTTCCACTACTCCCTCATTTCCACATATCACCATTCTTGTAAGCAACTAGTAACGTAAAATAATATATCCATATATTCTCATTTTCAGACATCCACAACACATCAAACAACAAACATAATATTTCAACACATTTCCTCATTCTACATTCACAATATCGTCAATCAATCAAATCATTTCATCACTCATATACTTTCAGATAAATCAACGTCAGCATGTACCACAAATTCAGATAACAGTAAAATCACAATTATAGATACATATATAGATAATACTAATTATTTACTTACCTCGGGCTTACAATGCCTTTATCTATTCAATAGATAGTGGTTCGGTCTTTTCACTTTACCCCCATATCCTATGATGAGTTATACCACACACAATTAATATATCAAGAATATCGTAATTTCTTTTAAATATAATATTGAATATCATTTGTACAATTTTTAATAATTTTTTAATATTCTATTTCTATCGAAATACAAATCTTCATTTTTTCTCTTTATTAACATAATATTTCTTAAATATAATTTTTAAATTTCTATGAATTTTCTACCAATTTATCGTTGCTATATAATTTAATTAAGCAACAATAAATAGAATTATATATTTCGTTAATCATTCCGATGGAATTGTGTAAATTACCTATAGGAATAATTAAATATAACAAATCTAATATTTTAATTACCCAACTATATTATTTTTATAGCAATTGTGATATTTAACTCAACACTATTTTAAATAGCCAAACTCATAAAATATTCCGGTTAAATAGTACACCACTCAATATAATCAATATTTAATAAATGAACTAAATAAATAATATAATTATATAAATTAATAAAAATTAAAATAAAACTTAGATCCCGCTGCGAATTGCCAAACAGAGAAGGAAATTGCAAATTTATAAATGTGATATTGTGATAAATGGTTCACATATATATATACGTAGTGGGTGGGGCGGTGGGTGAGGGCCCACCCCCAAACCTTTTCCTTCCTCTTTTTTTTTTTCTTTTCTTTTATCTTTCTTTTATATATATATACATATATATTATTTACTAATATATATATATATACATATCATTTACATATATATATCATATTATTATTTTATTAATTTAATAAGAGTTTTCTTAAAATACCCATCACGTCCCTCCTAAATTTTTTTAATTAATATAAATTTTTCAAAATATTATAACGAGCTCCAATATAATCCGTTCGAGTTTTATTATATTCCAATTATGGAACATAATTTATTTATTAATTAACTAAATTTCATAAAAATTTACCAATTATTCCCCCAATTATATATTATAATATTTGGGGCGTCACAGTTGGAGTCTTGCTCTTGTGAAAAAGGGATTGAGGATGATGACACATTAGAATTACATATAAGTTTATTCCTTCGACTTGCATTGTTGGAGTATTATTATTATTGTATTGGATTTAGATTATTGTTGTTAGATGGTCTTGGCGATGTTGGATTTAAATGACTGTTATTGGTTGGTTAATATGGCGATGTTGGATTAATGATTGTTGTGGGATAGTGTTGACGATGTTATCGGATAGACTTGTAATGGGCTTGTTTTATTGGGTTTATGATATTTGTAATGTTGAGTATACGGTCATTGCTATGGTGTTGTTAATTTTATGGCCATCTTTGTGATACTATGTTGCAAGCTTGAGAACAAATATATCTTTATATCTACATAAATTACTGTTGTCTTCTGTAGGAAAAAATGTGTTTTTGTAGTAGAAAAATAGAGTTTCTACTATAGAAATTCTATTTTTCTGCTGCAGAAATTTCTGTTGTTTAATGTTCATTATTTGTGTTGTTTTTTGTTCCATAAATATCTAGTTTCTATACTATGTGATCAGGGTAAATTATCCTTATACCTAATTCGGGATACATCACAAATGATGATCGGATATAGATCGGAATTATCTCCAATAAAGGGGACAAAATCCCATTAACTGCTCCCCACGAGGAATTTATGGACGCAATAGTCATGGGATATCAAATTAGCTACAATTTGGGTTGCATGACTTGGGCAAAATCACCACATATCCGCACTTACGAGTTTAATTCTAGATGGGGCTATAAATATCATTTAGAGAGCTCCTGACCGGGTAACGTAAAATTCACTCTAGAACTACTTTTATTCCAAATATCTCTCTCCAGCAAAAATACTGACTTGAGCGTCGGAGAGCCCTCGTCGGGAAATCTCCCGACTGGCTTAACCTTCTTTCTGTGTTCTCAAGAATTATCCCGGAGTAAGTTCGGATCGAGGATCGAGGTCGCGTAACACGACCTAGGCTCGGAGGAAGTTCCTAGGACAGTTCATTTGGCACCGTTTGTGGGAATCTAGTTTTTGAGAACATGGAAGGTGAATCAGGCAGAAATATCCTTGGATTGGACACAGCGATGGGGACTACGGAACCCATCATTCAATTGACGAAACTGGAGCTACAACAACTGATGGAAGAAGCGGGACGAAAAGCTATTGTGGCATACGAACGTAGGACAACCACGCCCGTCGAAAGAGGTCCCCGGAGCAAGCTATTCGAAGAAAGAGAGCCAGAAAAAACATCGGGAACATGTGGAAAGGACCAGAACAAACACCTACCCTCAGAGGTGGGTTCGAGCAGTCGAGACAAGAGCCAGACTAGGGGGCCTGCGATCTCGCGTGCCGAGGTCGATAGCATATCGAGGCAGATTGTCAAGTTGGGAAAGCAAATTGACGAATTAAAGAAGAAGGGGGAGATCGTGTCACAACACAGAAACTCGCCATTCTGCAACCAGATTTTAACTGAGATCGTACCCCCGAACTGTAGGATGCCCGATCTCCCTAAATATGATGGGACAAAAGATCTATTGGAACATCTAGCGGCATTTGATATGGTAATGAACCTTTACGGGCAATCGGGCCCAATTAATGCTAAATTGTTTGTTACCACTCTGACAGGTAAAGCCCAAGAATGGTTCATCACTCTACCACCTGGAAGCATCGAGTCACACGAGCAACTCACGCAAAAATTTTCATTCCATTTCGCCAGCAAACGAAAACAGAAAAGGTCTGCGATCCACCTATTCACCATAAGACAACAAGACAATGAAGCACTAAAAAGTTTCATGGGGCGTTTCAACAATGAGACGTTGGAAGTGCCGGATCTAAGAATCGACATGATAGTGAGCATTTTGATCCATGGATTAAAGAAGAGAGCATTTGCATCTGCATTAGCACGCGACCCCCCGTCGGATGTCGAGCAGCTTATGAACATGGCGCAGAAGTACATAGATGAAGAGGAAATGAACGCCTTGAAAGATGGCGAGTGGAGAATCGATATGGGAAGAGATCGAGGGCATTATGAGAAGGAAGAGCGACCACCAAGGCATGAACGGAACAGAGAACAGTACCAGCGCAAATATCACAAATACACACCCCTCAACACAACGAGAGCGAAGGCGTTGCTCATGGTCGAGAGAAAAGACATACTCAGGTGGCCAAAACCCACAAGGGTAACCCCAGCCAAGAAATATTCAAGCAAGTATTGCAGATTCCACGGAGAACGAGGCCATGATACTGAAGAGTGCTACCAACTTAAAGACGAGATCGAACGTCTCATTCGCCAGGGATACTTCAAAGATCTAATAGCAAGAAATTATCAGAACGAAGGTCGTAAAAGTAGATCGTGGAGTCAAGGAAGACGAGCAGAAAATGGTATAACTGCAGGTCATAATGTTCGCGAAAATGCTCCTGTAAAGGGTGTTATACACACAATAGCTGGAGGACCTGATGAAGGGTACTCAAGGAGAGCTAGGAAAAAGATGGAACGGAGAATGGGTACAATCGCCAATAGACAAATCATGAACATATCACCAGAACTCGATATCACCTTCGGGGCCCAAGACTTGAAAGAGAAGATTGGGGATGACAACGACCCAATGGTAATCAAAATGGACATAGCCAACTTCACGGTCTATAAAGTCCTGGTGGACAATGGAAGCTCGGTGGATATTATCCTTCAAGAAGTGTTGATCAAAATGGGCCTAGGCGACGCCAGGCTAGGCCCTATGAGGTCGCCGCTGGTCGGTTTTGGAGGAAGCGAGGTGGATTCGTTGGGTACAATCGAGCTACCCATTTCCATTGGTGACGAGCCTAGAAGGAAAACACTAATGGTAAAATTTCTCGTGGTTGAAACTCCTTTCGCTTATAATGTTATTTTGGGTAGACCTGGGTTAAACAGTTTCAGGGCCATCGTATCTACCTATCACCTGAGGATGAAGTTTCCCACCCCTGGTGGGATAGGAGAGGTCGCCTGCGACCACATAGAAGCCAGACGATGCTACAATCTCTCTGTGAAGAAAGAGACGGTGGATAGGAAAAGGAAGTTTGGGGAATCTTTAGTGAACAAGAACGAAGAAAGGATAGCGCCTATTGATAAGCAAAAAGAGATCGAGTTAGTTCCAGGGGACACGTCGAAGACAACAAAAATAGGTTCAAGACTGGATAAAGGACTCGAAACAATGATGATCACCTTTCTGCGCCGCAACCTTGACATGTTCGCATGGAGCCCCTCGGATTTTAAGGGAATCAATTCGGAGATCATCGTACATCGGTTAAACGTAGACCCAAGTGCTCGATCGGTTCAACAGAAGAAGAGAGCATTTGGGATCGAAAAGAACCGTATCATCCAAGAAGAGGTAGGTAAACTACTGAAGGCTGGATACATATCTGAAGTTCATTATACGAAATGGTTGTCGAACGTAGTAGTAGTGCCGAAAGCGTCTGGGAAATGGAGGATGTGCACCGACTTCACGGACTTGAAAAAAGCGTGCCCGAAAGATCCGTACCCATTACCAAGGATAGACCAATTGGTTGATGCAACAGCAGGATTTGAATTGTTTTCGATGATGGACGCGTATTAGGGCTACCATCAAATCTATATGGCAAAAGAGGATCGCATCAAAACATCTTTCATGACTGAGCAAGGTATATTTTGTTATAACGTGATGCCGTTTGGTCTAAAGAATGCAGGTGCTACGTACACGAGGCTCGTGAATAGGATGTTCGAAAAACAAATAGGGTCTACAATGGAGGTCTACGTCGACGACATGCTGGTCAAAAGCCAGCGATCCGAGAAACACCTGCGCGACCTCGAAGCTACCTTTGCTATAATGAGGGCGTATGGAATGAAGCTCAATCCGACGAAATGCACCTTCGGAGTTGGAGGAGGGAAGTTCTTAGGCTACATGGTGAGTAAACGAAGAATTGAAGCAAATCCTAAAAAGATCGCAGCAACCCTCGAGTTGAAGTCGCCAAGCTCAATAAAGGACGTCCAAAAGTTAATCGGTAAGATCGCATCCCTTAGTAGATTTATTTCTAAATCTGCGGATAGGAATTTACCTTTTCTTCAAAGTATTAAGAAAATCGAAAAACTTTGAATGGACTGACGAATGTGAACAAGCGTTCAAACAACTCAAGGATTACTTGAGAAGATTACCATTGTTGGTAAATCCTCGACTTGAGGATACTTTGTTCTTATATCTGGCTGTATCCGAACACGCGGTAAGTTCGGCTCTGGTAAGGGAGGAGAACAGGATCCAGAATCCAGTTTACTACATCAGCAAAATGCTGCAAGGGGCTGAGTTACGATACAGTATGATCGAGAAATTGGTCCTCGGTTTGGTAGTTACAGCACGAAGATTGCGACCATATTTTCAGTCGCACAAAATTACAGTACTGACGAACCAACCACTCAAGAACATTCTATCTCGCCCCGAGGTTTCAGGTAGATTGGTGAAATGGGCAATATAGTTGGGGGAACACGACATTGACTACCAGGCTAAGACTTCTGAGAAAGGCCAAATCCTGGCATATTTCGTGATGGAACTATCAAACGAGAATACCCCAGAGAACGGATTATGGATGCTGCACGTGGATGGATCGTCAAATGCTAGTAATGGTGGTGCCGGAATTCTAATACAAGGGCCCAAAGAGGTAGAGATAGAAGTAGCAACAAGATTATCGTTCCAAGCAACTAATAATGAGGCGGAGTACGAAGCGTTGATCCTAGGATTAGAACTAGCCCATGAGACAGGAGCGAGAGCCTTAGAAGTATATACGGATTCTCAACTGGTGGCGATCCAGATCGAAGGGCGTTATGAGGCAAAAGAACGAGCCATTTTTTTGTACCTCAAGAAAGCGAAATCGTGGATGGAGCGATTCGGCAAATGCACTGTCCAGCAGATACCAAGAGAAGAAAATGACAGAGCGGACTCCTTATCCAAATTTGGAGCATTATTATCCAGTGTAAAAAGTCGCAGTATCACAGTAATGGTAAAGGAGCAACCAGCGATCATCGAGACGGTAGAGATAAAAGCCGTAGAACAACCCTATACGTGGAATGATGAATTAATACTCTTTCTCAGAAAAGGAATCTTGCCGGAGGATCCCGCGCATGCGAGAAATATAAAGCTGAAAGCAACAAGGTTCACTATGATCGAGTCGGAATTGTACAAGAGAACACCCGAGGGACCTCTTCTCAAATGTTTAAAACATGAGCAGGTAGAGTACGTCTTGAAGGAAATTCATGAAGGTAGTTGCGGGAATCATTCAAGGGCGAGGTCGCTGGCACAGAAGGTCGCTAGGCAAGGGTACTTCTGGCCTACCTTAATGAAGGATGCGAAGACACTAGTGCAGAGATATGAGAGTTGCCAAAAGTTTTCTTCTCGTATACATGTTCCCGCTAAGCCTTTAGAACCAGTGCAGATCACATGTCCATTCGATCAATGGGGGATCGATATATTAGGACCCCTATCTCCCATCAAGGCCCAGAAAAAATTCATCATACTTGCAGTCGAGTATTTCTCCAAATGGGTCGAAGCCGAAGCAGTGGCTAGGATATCAGAGAAAGAGATGATTAACTTCATTTGGAAAAATATTATCTGTCGGTTTGGGATTCCTAGGGTACTGATTTTGGATAACGGCACGCAGTTTCAGGGTAAGGAGATCACGAGTTGGTTAAAAGAATTAAAAATTCGGCAGAACTTCACATCGGTCGGTCATCCCCAATCGAATGGGCAAACGGAGGTGACCAACAGAACTGTCATGCAGTATTTAAAAACCAGGATCAAGTCAAAGGGATCGTGGGACGACGAACTTCCAGGTGTCTTGTGGGCATATAGAACGACCCCGAGGTCGTCTACAGGTGAGAGTCCCTTTTGTTTGGTTTACGGTTCTGAGCTATTATTCCTGCAGAAATCGGTGAGGAAACTCAAAGGATCGCACAATATGACCCGGAGGAGAACGACCAGGCGAGGGCTTTCGACCTGATCATAATAGACGAAAAGAGAGATGCTGCATACGCCAAGATACTCCACCATAAGACCTTGATGATGAGACAGTACAACAAAAGATTGCGACCGAGAGAACTCCAAGTAGGCGATTTGGTCATTAAAAAAGTCGAAGTCTCAAAACATGTAGGAAATCTGGATCCTGAATGGAAAGGCCCTTTAAAGGTGGTCGAAATCCGAAGAAAGGGGTCATATATATTACAAGACACCAAAGGTCGAAATCTCCCACGACCTTGGAATATTCGAAACTTGAGGAAATTTTACGCATGAAAAAGGCCGAGTCACAGAAGCTTGAAAAAGGCCAAGCAAGGATGCGACAGAATAAATTATGAATGGTTAAAAAAGGCTAAAGAATGTAATCGGATAGGACGATCGTATCAACTACCTGAAAAAGGTTAAATAAAATTGCGATCGTAGACAAACGATCATGTTTACATAAACGATTGCCTATTTGCAAAATAAATCAGATATCTAAGCAATAAGCCTGAAAAAGGCTTGCAATACCCAAGAGAGAATAGATTGAAAAAGGCCATGAGTTCCATCATTTCAAAACAAAGGCTCGAGTATTCAAAATGAAAGTATAAATGCAAAATATTACCTGTTCTCGATTTCATCTAATAGAATAGCGAATTCGTCCTCTCCCCCCCCCCCCCGGGAGGACTATCTTCTTCAGGAAATAGTTGCATATTACCATCTAAACCCGGGTCGGGCTTGGACAAATCAAAATCGGGAGCGTAACCTTGCAGAGTAGATACTTGAGCCTTTCACCGCTCAAAACCTTGTACTAGATAATCTGCAGCTCTGATCTCCAAAGCAGTATCGAAGGCAGGGGCTTTAAGGAAATTACGAGCGCCTTGAATGCGAGCTTCGTGAATGCGATTCGTAAAATCGTTCGAGCTTAAGAACTCCTCGCGACCCTCTACTTTCCCCGCCGAAAGACCAGCTGTGAAATCGGCTTCCTTGCCCAACTCAGTGGCCTTCGAAACTTCAGAGGCCATCTTCTCCTCTAGCTCCTTAACTCGAGTCTCCAGAACCGCACGCTGAGTCTCCAAACTCTCCGTTGGAGCTGTAACCTCCCCGATTTGATCCGCATATCGTTATTTATGCGTTCAGAAGCGAGCTGGTTTCTCCGAAACCCAGCACACTTCAAAGAGAGGCTACGGACAAAATTGGCAGCCTAAAAAAATAATAAATACAGGTCAAAAAGAGATGAATAGAAAGATATGCAACACAAAACAATACCTGTATGAGTCAATGAGCAGCATGCTCCTCCAAACGAGTGAAGGGGCTTTGGATTACGGCTGCTTGATCGTAAGGCAGACAGGTCGCATTGTATAATTCCCATGATTCCTGGCCAGACTGGGACCCCAACACCGAACTATTAGGGGACACATTCCAATATGGGACAAACTTCTCTCCAATCTGCGCGGCCGCGAGATGATTGGGAGCTCTAAGGTCCTCGCGAGCCTTACGCCAGCATTCCGAGACATCACTTAACATCTCCAAACCCCGGCGATCCCCCGGAGCAGCGGAAACCGACGGCCCCACGGCTAACGATTGAGTTCGAATTCTTGTGTTGGGCCCCATGGGGCTCTTGCCCCTTCTCCGACGACGAGTTATCAGACCCCTTGGGTTGGATTCATCTGTGCGGGAACGATTGAGTGATTCTGATCCCGGTTGGACATCTCGGGGACGAATGCGCGATCGAGTGTCCTCACTTCTTATCTCGATCGGAGGGCTTCTAGGTCTCGAACCGTCCAGAATCATGGAACCCTCGACAGGATGAGGAGAGGTCGCGGATGAAAGCACGGCAGGTGCAGCTACCTCTGCATTCGATCGGGCTCGGGCAGCTCGAATTCGTTGAGTGAGGCGAGCTTGGCCAACCATGTCGTCTACAGTTCAAGAAGGCATATGGTTAGCAAAACTTTCGACCTTTAAATGATGAAGCAAAAGAGAAATCTTTCACCTAAGGAGCCCTCAACCGGAATAGGAGCAGGAGAAAGATGCGCGAGTCGGAGGACTTCCTCTACCAAGATTTTCTTCGGACCGTATCGATAGGAGGAGAGGCTTCTAATCTGATCACCTTCTAACCTACCCCCTTCGACTACGGGTCTGGGTTTCTCTAACACCCATTCGCAACAAAAGGGCCACCCTCGACCAGGAGGAGGATGAACGAAAATATACCTCTTTTTTCAAGGACCCACATTGGAGGTAAGGGGGGGCAAAAAACCTACATTCTTTGCGAGCGGACAAATAGAAAAAACCATTATCTGCTGATCTCGCCGATGTGGTGAAGGAGTATAGGGACCAGAAATTGTCAAAACTAGGCTCATAACGTTGAACCCTCATTATGATGATAAAAATGATTATGTGGCGGATCGAATTCGGCAAAAGTTGCATAGGGCATAATTCTAGAAGCTTGAGAATTTGGGAAACATAGGGGGCAAGGGGCAGCCTCAAACCCGCATCAAAATGGTTTAAAGATAAAGAACAGAAACCCCGAGGAGGGCGATGCATGCGATCGGCGGAATTGGGGATCACGACCTCGAAACTAGGAGGAACATGATACTTCTCCCTTATCAGGTGAACCTGCCGTCTAACTGTACTAACTATGTTCTCCCATGGTCTAGACTCAGGAGCGATAATGGGGGCATTATCAGAGCCCGATTCAGCATGAAGGGCGCGATGCAACTTATGCTCTAACCTAGCCCTAGACGGACCTTCATCGGGTATATAGGGCTCAATCCTATGGGAAATGGTTGCGGGAGAAGAATGAGAACCAGAATCAGAACTAGAAGAAGACATTGTACCTGGAAATACAGAAGATCTATGTCTGAACAAACGAGGTTAGGCGAAGGCGATGACTTGAAGAAGAAGATGCCGGTAAAACTTCATTTGAAACACGTCTCGATATATACGGGGAAGAGCGAATTTCAATTTCAAAATTAGCCGCACTTTGAACGACGTGTGGCATCAGGTACCTGAAGAGGCTCTATCGCTATGACACGTGGGTCACCTTTACCGAGGTCATTAATGCCCTGAAAACTATTCGATTTCTGCACGCTATTTAACATTGCGTCCAGAACTGCGGGGGCTAATGATCAGGGTAAATTATCCTTATACCTAATTGGGGATACATCACAAATGATGATTGGATATAGATCGGAATTATCTCCAATAAAGGGGACAAAATCCCATTAACTGCTCCCCAGGAGGAATTTATGGACGCTATAGTCATGGGATATCAAATTAGCTACAACTTGGGTTGCATGACTTGGGCAAAATCACCACATATCCGCACTTACCAGTTTAATTTTAGATGTGGCTATAAATATCATTTAGAGAGCTCCTTACCGAGTAACGTAAAATTCACTCTAGAACTACTTTTATTCCATATATCTCTCTCCAGCAAAAATACTTGAGCGTCGGAGAGCCCTCGTCGGGAAATCTCCTGACTGGCATAACCTTCTTTCTGTGTTCTCAGGAATTGTCCCGGATTAAGTTCGGATCGAGGATCGAGGTCGCATAACACGACCTAGGCTCGGAGGAAGTTCGTAGGACAGTTCATTATGTGATTCTTATTTGAATAATGTAATACTTCTTTTCAGACACATTTTACTCGGGAGTTGTTTAAGAAGTCGGAGTTAGAAAAAAACAGAGAATTTAAGGAGCAAATTATTAAGAATGCGATGGGAGAGGAGAAGCACAAAAAATTGACAGATTGAACAGAGAAGCGAAAAATTAAAAATGCAATTGCATGCATAAGTGTTGCACACAAGATAGAAGAATAAAAATACTTAAGGATGGACTCATGGAGGAAAGAGAAAAAATAAAACAAATGCAATATGAATTCAATAACGAGAAAGAGCAATTAAGGTTGAAAAATTAGAAGTTAGCTTCACTAAGTCAGAAATTGGAAGTACTCATAAGTCAGATCCCTAGTGTATCTTCTATTTTAACAATTACTACTCAAGTAATTAACTAAAAGCTATTTATTAATATACACATACATATTTACATATATATAATTTTTTTGTATAATTCATAGGTTCCAGATGCATCAGGCTTGCAGCAATTGACTTTGAGTGGATTGAGAGATGATCCGTCTTTTGAAGAACAAGAAGTACTCTATTTATTTATCAGTTTTCTTTTTAACTTTCTATATTACCTTAATTTTTATTCTTTATTTAATGCAGGCGGTTGGTGAAAGATGATAAAAGAAAAAAATATTGATGTGCGTGGATGTAGATTGGGGCACGAACTCATTTATTTTGTCATCAGATATTCAAAAAAGTTGTTGTTTGTTGTTGGTAAGAATGGCCAAATGGGAGTTCCACCTGAATTTGTGAAGGTGTATGTTGCGAAAGTTTACGTTCCTAATAAGAAGTTACAGTGACAGAGTAGAGATGTTACTACCATTGGAGAAGTTGTTAACAAATGTATCTATTGGAAGTTTGTGAATGTAAGAAAATATCTTTTTTCTTTCAACATGCAAATGCATACACTTTTCTCTTTACTTGTATTTATTTCTATTTTATGGTTATAATGTATCAGGTTATGGAGATTTGAATAACATGAGAAGCTACTTTTTGTGAGTGTGTGTATGCAACTTTAAGTTTCTTGATAATTGGCTAATGACTATGAATAACAATTGTGAATGTCATTTGAACAATTATGTAGTAGTGTATATGTACGTGGAGTAATTGTGTTATTCATTATTGTACAAATATATTTGTTGTACATTATGTGCAAATTATCTTATGATAATTTAATAATACTTTCGACTATCAATATAAAAATCATAAAAAACAAAAATACAAAATATTAAAAATTACCATCTGAATAATTAAAAAAAATATAAAATCAAATTATAGTTGTATTACTACGAAAAAATGGTTATAGTAAAAGTTGATGTAAGATGTTATTTCTACAAATAGAGCTTCATAGCAAAAGGTTATGAATTTTTGGGTTATTTTTTTAATGAATTTGACATCATAAAGATAACTATATCCTCGTAGCACATACTCATGTACTAGCTATGACTCGGCAATCGTAGCAAAAGATGGCAATTGTTTTTTTTTTTTTTTTCTATGAATATGAAGTTATTACAAAATAAATTTTTTCTTAGCAAATAGCTTTTTGCTACAAGAAAGCATTTGCTACGCCAATTTTCCCTATGTCCAAAAGTCGTAGCAAAATTGTAGCAAAAACCTTTTTGCTATAATTTTTGGTCATTTTCTACAATTTTTACATAGTAACTAAAGGCATATTTTTCTGTAGTGCTAGTTAAGATTCCATTGAACTCATCTAGTATGAACTAAAACAAGTATTTTTTAATTCCATTCTATCGTTTGACAAGGTTTCCGTACTTGTGTAGCTTTTACACAAATTTAACATTTATGCCCTCGTTCAATATCGTAACTAGGTATTAAATTTGTTCATCATTCATTTGAGTGAACCTAAATTTAAATGACCTAACCTAATATGCCATATATTAGAAGACTCAACATTCAAAACAAAAAAAATCTAAAACAACAATTTTATTGCATTCAACACGAATTTTAAACAATTCATTAGATAAATAACATTTACCAACAAAATTACCAAACTATTGAATTATAATTTTATTAAATTTGAGGATAAATTACAATAATCTCCCTTGAGATTTTGCATAATTACGAATACTTCCTCATTTGGAAAGTTACGAATACACCCTTGATTTTAACAATCGTCTAACAATTAATTCAATCCGTTAGGTTTTCATTAATTTTTGTGGTGAACTGACCAAAATACCTTTGTGGACTAAGAACTATAGTTTTATTTATTTTTTAAACTTTTTTTTTGTGGACTAAGTGGATAATTTTTTATGATTCTTCCATCCACTCAGTATGATACTTTCACAAATTTTTTATATTTTTTAAAAAGTACAGTAAAGAAAAATGTGACAATTTCATACATCCATCTAAGGATTACATAATCTCATCAAACATCAAGGTATTTATAATTTTTCAAGCAATAAAGGAGTATTCTTAATTATGTCAAACCTCGGAGGAGGTAGTAGTGATTGATCCAGAATTTAAAGGTAAGTTCACAACCTCTACTAACTATTACAGAACCACTAATAATAGTTCTCTTTACAATAGGCACATGGTGAACTCTTTTCAGAGACAAAACGCCTTAAAGGGAATTTCAAGTCCACACTTCCTATCTCAAGTACTTCAATTCTACTGGAGTTTCCTATTCTTACTATCTTTCCATTGACGGTTTGATAAGACACAAAAAGTAATTTAGTTTGCACTTTTGCGCCAATGTCAATCAACCAATCAAACGGTTCATAAATACTTAAGAGTTCAGATCATATAGAAACATACTCTGCAGTTGCTTTTAAGGTGCTAGTACCGCTAGAACCCCTAGCACTGAAGATTTGGTGTATTTTAAAGTGAAAAAACAATAGCTATTTATTGGAGGATTTAAGTAGTAACCTCCCCACCAGGCATTAAGTCGGCATTAATAAGGTTTAAAAGCCAGCCAAATAATACAACAACTCAATGTTGTATTAAAATTTGAAACAAAAAAATAAGTATAATTTAAAATTCTATTTAAATGTTTAAAGTTCAATTTCTTTTAATGCCAGATCAAATTTTCTACAAAAGAATGTACACTGAGATGTTCGCCTAAATGCCGGCACCTGCACCTGCACCTGCACCCGTGGTTGGAGCCAAGCTGGGTCAAGATGGGTGGGCAATGGCGACGACACGCATGTGGGGCAACCACATTTTCGCTCTTGTTTCTATAACACTCCAAACATCACCTTAAGTAGTTTATTTGTTCAATAAATTTCCTCTGTGGGACTACAATAAGTGTGAAACACTCTCATCCCACATCTACTTGTATACACATCAAGGCTCAAAATTCTTCCATCATATTCCTATATGGACAACATTATTACCACTTTTTCTAGGCAATTTAATCCATGAACTCACATTACTACCTCTTTGGCGTCCATATTTTAAAATAAATTTTGTTACAAATTAGCAACATTAACTATCAATAACCGTAATTATAATAAATATTATTCAATCAGCAAATTCCTTTTAATCTAATAAAAAAAATCAAACTTATAGAAAATTAAGATTGAGCCAAAATTACTCAATTAAGCATTCGAAAATCTTAGTTGGGGACCTCTCTACTAGCTTACAAGCTCTTATTTTCTGATCAGGAACCACACTCCACATCTGGTAGACGCGAACAAATCAAAACACGTGGCCCCATGGAGATCGCCATATTCGATCGGAATCGGTAAGTATGTATTTTATGCTTTCATTTATTTAAGTTTCTAGATTCAATCTAACCCCGTCCAACACCCTTTCTAAATAATGTTTATACATATATTTAATTTAATCAAAAGTTTAAACTTTCATTTACTGCATATGTTGGTTAAACAAATTATATTTAGCATAATAACTTGTTTAATATTTATAAATGTTAATTTTATTTTTTTTAAAAAAAATTATGTTAATGAATTGAAGAAATAGAAAATTTCATCAACTTTTGCAAATTAGACCTATCGGGTTAAATAATGTTTATACATATATTTAATTTAATCAAAAGTTTAAACTTTCATTTACTGCATATGTTTGTTAAACAAATTATATTTAGCATAATAACTTGTTAAATATTTATAAATGTTAATTTTATTTTTTTTAAAAAAAAATTATGTTAATGAATTGAAGAAATAGAAAATTTCATCAACTTTTGCAAATTAGACCTATCGGGTTCAGAATTGAATCTGGATGGGGGTGGGTCTGGAGACCGGACGAGGGCGGATTCAAGTGCAATTAAAAGTAGCATGGTCTGAATGAGGCATAGGTCATATATCAGATCACTACCCTAGGCCACTCTATGGTAGATTTCAGATCACTACCCTAGGCCACTCTATGGATGCGAGTGAACTACATGACAGAAAAATCAATCTTCCAAGAAGCTACTGGTTGAGACCGAGCCTTTATATCTATTATTATAGCACTTTTGAGTTTAACTTCAAAAATTTCTGAAATTTTAAAAAAATTGGATTTTTATAAACATGTAATTTTAAGAAAAACAAGTTAAGTAATTTTAAAAAATTTCCACAATTTTAAAAATTTTAAAAACATTTTTTGAAATTAAAAAAATCACATTTTTTTTAAATTTTCAAAAAATCAGAAAATTTTCAGAAAAGCTTCAAAAATTTCTGAAATTTTAAAGAATTTGGCATTTTTTTTAAAAATTAAGAATTTGAAAAAGAAACATCAATAATTTAAAAACATTTACCGAATTCGGGGATGGGGGTTGGGTTCTGTGGTGGGGGTGGGTGGAAGGGGGGAGAGAGAGAGGAAGAGAGAGAGAAAGAGAGGAAATAGGAAAGAATGAAAGGAAGAGTGGAAAAACTCATCAAAGTGTTGTATATATATCTTTTTTGGAACGGTCAAGGCTGTTACCAAAATCATTACTAAGAGAGATACAAAAATTAAAAGGCCGTCATGAAAAGAATTATAATAATGTAGTCATGCAAAAAGTCGTTAAAAATGCCGATACAAATAATATAGTGTATGGTAGTCGTGTAAAAATCCGTTACAAAGAGTAATACAAAATATGGATACGACGTCGTTTCATTTAGTGGTGTGCCTAAGGCCGTTACAAAGAGTGTTCTAAATAATTATTTATTCTTATTGAAATTGTCTTGAAAAAATTATCGTTTTCGATAATTTAATGCTGTGGAAACGTATCATAGTAGTTGAACAGTATAATTGAAATATATTAAAAAAACAAAATTTTTTATTTGACATTGATACATGTACCCAGTATACAATAATTTGTATATTCATAAATGTCAGTATTACATTGATGTAACTATCATGTTATAGTGTCGAACTGCATGGGTTAATCGGGCCAACAAAATTAGGATCAAACCGTCAGATATAATCACACTTATAAAAGAATTCATTAAGCCAAGTTGTAACCTTATTAGATGTACGGATTTCGACATATTATGCTTGAAATGTAATAGTAATTATTCAAGATGGTGTATTTCTAAATTAGGCCATGTGATTTATAATCATACCGTCTGATATGATTTAATGGACACATACTGTATATATTTAAATTTGGTATGAATAGGGAACCTGGATGTAAAGATAATGCATTTTTCAATCTGAATTTTTGAGATAGCTCGTTTTCTGTAACTGCTTTTGTAATAGCTGGAATAATTTATTGGAATGGGTGACCAAAGGCCAATTGAATTGGGGGTTTTGAGAACTATTCAAGCAATCTTTATTTAAGCAATGTTGCCCCGATGAATATGGTAAGAATTCATTGTCGGCACATGTATCTGTTGTGCTTACCGAAGTACGTCAACCACTGGTTGGAAGTTACAATAGATGCCCACAGACAACCTTAACAACAGTGCAACAGTATGACTGCATATTGGATGGCGGTCATGAAACCAACTACTTAGGGTTGGGTCTGAAATGTTCCAAATCAAGAACCTCGAGACTGGGACTTGCATTAAGGGTTACATTCATTTGATGAGTGTTGTGTTTCATCGGCAATAGACTTAGGATGTCTATGCGATCTTAGTGGGTCAATTAGCTAGGTGTCGAATCGACTGAACTGACTCGCAGAGATCGTCATATGGAGGCTTAGTCGATATGACTTGAGTCCCCAACTCCGGTAGTACGGGAGTAGTCCTTAGAATTAAGGAATCATGGCAGTCATGTGCATGGATGACTGTTTCTTAGATTTGTGCGAGAGGTGATCGTGTTTCAGACACAGTCTCAAAAGCCTTATCTACTGCAGTCAAAGTATGTAACGAGGACGGTGAGTTCGAAGAAGAGGATCCTTCCCCTGTTAAAACGTGACAGAGGTATCACCTATGCTCTTGGAGATGCGTTAACACTCTATAAAGCTGTAGTCATAGTCATTAGTCGAATAGGAAATAAAGGTTCCTATGTTAGCTCCATTAAATATATTATCGTTTAATTTTAACTACATCGATCGCTTGGGAATTCCAAGGGTACACCCCTTGGAATTATGATTTAATTGTGCTTTTATTTTAATTTACGCAATACGTTATTATCGCTTTCACTTGTGCGTTCCCAGGCCGATCCACTCGCACTTTCCGGTGCTTTCATAAATTTACCTTTGTACCAGCCTTTGTAACGGCCAATCGAAATTAAATTTCCACCTTTTTTATTTTGATTTCAGAACTTCTAATTTGTAACTGCATTTGTAACGACTATTTGCAATGTGGCTGTTAAAAAATTTCATTCCCCATTTTACATTTTTGGCACCAAAAGTTTATCGTCTTAAATTGTATGGCCGTTGTGATGGCTTTGTCATTAATTTGGCCATTCCAAAAAAATTAATGGTTAGAAAGAATTCAAAAATTTTATAAACTTTTTTTTTATTTTACAAAATTGCAAAATAAAAATATTTTATTACAAAAAATATACACTATGTACCTCGTATTCATCCTCATCTGTCCCGTAGTCCTCAAAGTTGTCTTCATCATCCTCTACATCTTCATTATCAGTTTGACCATCTTTAGTCCGTAGAGTACCTGCACCCTGTTGATGTGCAATTCGTAAGCTATTGGGATCACGTAAATCATACAACTAATTGTCCGTAGCAACTTCAGGGACTGGTATGACTTTCTCCGGCTGATATATGATCTCAGTCCACTTGCACTGATTGACAACTCTCCGATCCTTGATTTTGCAAACAACCATTCAATTCGCTTTGTCTCTCTTCATACTTAGGTACTCAGTGTTGTACACTTGTACTGCATGATCTGCAAGTATGAAAGAGACATCCTTTTGGTACACTTTTTTGATGTTTACATGAACAAGGTGATAGCGTGGGCGTACCTTCATGCCTCTTACTAGATTGATCCACCGACACTTGAACAGAACGATGTGGAAGTTCGAAATAAGTGGGTATGTCAATTGAATGATCTCTTCGATGATTCCATAGAAGTTATTGTCCTCGTTTATATACAATGAACTTTTGACACGCACCCCACAATTCATGGTTTACTTGCCGGCATTATGACGTTCCGTGTGGAATTTTTCCCGTTCATAAAATAGCAAGGGATCGATGTCACTTCTACACTTGGACCCCAATAGTGAGACTTAAGGAACTTGTTATCCGTGTAGTTGAACTCGAGATGTACCTTCACATTCATATATTAATCAGATATTCAATATATTGCACAACATAATTTTAAAAATTCAAAAATAAATATATTAACTTACACATCGTTTGAACCAATCCTTGAACTCATTCGATACAAGTCGATCAATAATTGGGTCAACTAAATGGTGGTGTTGGTACAAAATGTACGTTAGGATGACGTGCCGGTTTGGTCCACTAAGCCATCTGCTCTTCGAGGCATCACTAGCCCGACTAGGGTAGTTGAAAATATAGACACCTTGATTCCATCATTGCTTCTCGTGCGCTCATCATTTCGACGAGTCATAATTATTTGGATTGCACGTTCGGCTCAAAGTATTGTGCAAAAAACAAATCGATTTCTTCGACAATGTATGCCTCAACAATTGATGCTTCGACATGTGCTTTATTTTTCACCTTTTTCTTCAATTCACATAACAACTTTTGAAATGGGTACATCCACCTGTACTGCACTGGCCTCCCTACGCGAGCTTCATACGACAGGTGACCAATGAGGTGCTCCATTGACTCAAAAAAGCTGGAGGAACTATTTTATCAAAATTGCACAGTATAATAGCAATATTGTTTTCTAACTCATGTAGCTTGACGACATCAAGCATGGTCGAGCATATGCTTTGAAATAAAAGACTAACCTCCGTTAATGCACTCCGTACATGCTCAAGAAGCATCTCACAAAATGGAATTAGGATCAATTTCTGCATGAATATGTGATATTCATGGCTCTTCATGCCGTGCATCCACAATTCTGTCAGGTTGATGCGGTGGGCAAGGTTAGATGCGTAGCCATCAGAAACTTAAGACCACAAATCCATTCACATATATATATTTATTTTCCTTCGTCAGGGTATAGACTAGTTTAGGCATAACGTTCGATCTACGTTCATCCAACTCAAGCTCTGGACGATTACAGATGATCTTCAAATCCCTGTGTGCATTCAAATTATCCATCGTCTTTTCCTTGATGTCCATGATCTCAAACACATTTTTCTTAATGTGTATGATCTCAAGGTTGTGTCGGATCAGATGCGTTGCCCAGTACAGAACATCAGGGAGAAACTATATGTGGCAGTCTAAGTAGCACGCCTTCCTACCGTGCTGCAGATGGAATGCCCCTGTGTCATCCATACAACCCATAATAATGGTGGTACTCTACCCAGACGCTATCCTATAGGCGGGTAGATCATTCACAGTCTACATTGATGCCGCCCGCATGATGAATGCGTTGTCCTTGGCATTGTCGTACGTTCAAACCCCCACCATAACTGCACCAGCTCTTCGATCGACAATTCCAAATACACATCGATCAAATGCTTTAGATTAGAAGGGCGAAGGATCACCATCTTAAGAAACATGTACTCAGAACTCGTGCACATACTAGGGGGGAGATTGAATGGTGTAATGATAATGGGCCAACATGAATAAGTACGATCATACTGACCGTGCGATGCAAAATCATCTGTGCAAAGGCCCAACCGACATTACGCGACTCTTATACAAAATCGAGATACGTCGAGTCAAAATGCTTCCAATCCTCAGCATCGGATGGATGACACATTGACCCCTCTCAGTCTGATGATTGGCATGTCACGTCATGTGCGCGGCAGTTGCCCTCCAAGAATACAACCTCTATAGGCGGAGAGTAAGCAGCGAGTACCTAAGGACATCATAACATTCTAGCATAAATCCTCGCATATGTAAGTGATAATTGACATCGTAGGGTGTTCTGAACTTCGTGTTTTTGCATTTTCGGCAAGGGCACCTAATTTTATCTTCATCCATATGTCCACGCTGACCCTTTGCCCATTCTATAAAAGTCTTAGTCCCATACTTAAACTCCAGTGTACAACCTACCCTCTTTGGAAGGTTCTTATTATACATCCATCTCCTCAATTCTCGTAACATAATGATATATATATATAACTGTATTCATATGTATATATAATTAATTTTCTTATTTGACGACAAATATTACACTACAGCATTTATGAGAATACATATATTTAACATGATCTAAGATTAATAAAAAATAATAAAACTAAAATAAGTAAACTACAATTAATATAATTAAACACAATAAAATATTAAATTAGCGGTTGTTACCTGGTCAACCAACTTAAGAGATGATCTGCATTAGTTGATGGTTCAAAATTTGAGTAATAATCTACAAACTAAATAAGTGTAAATGCACGAAAATCGGAGTATTGAGAGTGTCTGTGGTTAATAAGAATTTCTACAACAAATGGAATGAAATGAAATGAAAACAACTTGCACATATACTTGGAACTCTTAGTATATCCTTGAAGCCTAACCATTAGAAAATGAAGCCATTATTTTGTAATGGACTTTGTAATGGTCATTACAAAAATCCATATCTAATGTCACAGCTTTTTTAGTGTTGTCTTCTTATATAATTTTTTGGGGGTTTTCTCACTGCCATTGCAACGGATCCTTATTTAACCAAAAAGCCAATACAAAGAAAACTAGCGATTATAAAAATCATAGAAAATTAGTAATAACCAATAAATTATAGCGGTTTCAGGCACCACTATAAAATAAATACATTTTAGTTACCCCCTCAATCACATCAGCACGTCCCATTCGTTACAAAATTGTTATAGAGGCCGTGTGTATTTTAATTTTATTGATGATGATGTCTTTCAATTTTACATTATTGATGTGATATGAAAGGATTTCAAACTAATTATTTTTTATCAAATTTTAATCTAATTAGACATTTGCATTAGCAGTATTGTTATCACAAGATCTAATAATTCTGCTAACTTTGTCAAATTATTATTTGCATTTTGCATTTACTTCTAAATTTTGAAATATCATTGCATAAGATATTATTTTTTGCCATTATTTGCAATTTTTAATTTTATATTTTTAGTGTGATTTCTTGATCTTATTCGTATGAATCTAATTGGTATTATCTATATCTTATTCAATAACATATTATGTTCTTATAAACTTAGTGTTCGGCTGAGGTTATTTAAAACATCTTACATGCTCCTAAATCTTATAAGTTGTTTTAAGAGTTTAAAAATGTTAAATCCCATTTCAGAAACCTAACAACCTTTTGGATCTATCCCTGTAGATCTTGATGGTAAGGATGTAGGAGGCTTTACCCATATCCTTCATAAACAATTGAGTGGACAATCATACTTTTATGTTTCCCAACATCTTGACACCATTCCCAATGAGCAAGATCTCGTCGACATAAAGCCCAAGGTACGCAACTGAGCTCCTACTGATCTTTTTGTATACACAAGAATCAGATTCTGTTCTTGATGAAATCATATCCCCGTATGACTTCATGAAAATACATGTTCCAGCTTGAGGAAGCTTGTTTGAGGCCATAGACCTTTGGAGACAACAGACTTTCTGTTATTCTCCAACAGAGGTGAAACCTTTCGGTTGATCCATGTAGATCTATTCCTCAACAAAACCATTTAGGAAAGCCGTTTTCACGTCCATCTTTCATATCACAGTCATACCATGCTGCTATAGCAAGCATTATCCAAATGGATTTGGCCATGGTCACGAGAGAATAAGTTTCCTAAAAGTCTATCCCGAGTCGTTGAGTGTTTCCTATTGCCACGAACCTAACATTGAAGGTAGTAACCTCCCCGTCAGCTCCAAGCTTACGTTTGTAGGCCCATTTGCAACCAATTGGCTTAACACTTTTAGGATGATCCATTAGGGTTCAAACTTAGTTTGAACTCATCGAGTCCATTTCGGATTTCATGACTTCAAGCCACTTATCCCTATCGATGTCAGACCTCGCTTCTCAGTATGTTCTTGGATCATTATCCAATTGGCTAGTGAAGCTTAAGAATCCATACCTATCAGGTGGTTGGGATACTCTGGTTGACCTACGGAGAACTGGAGCACTATCACGAGGAACCTTAGGTATAGATGGCGTCGCATTATCCTGATGAGGTATCCCATTTGATTTTTCATGTAGTTCCTCATCACGTCAGCTATTCGTAGAAAAACCCTTTTCCAAGAATACTGCGTTCCTCCAGACAAAGACTTATTGTTCCGACGGGTCATAGAAATAGTACCCCCCAGTTTCTTTCGGATATTCAATAAACCTGCACAGACTAGATCTCGAATCTAGTTTGGCTCCCACTAGCCTCTTGATGTATCCAGGGCTACCCCACACTGTCAAGTACTTATAGGATGCAGGCTTGCTGTGCCATATCTCATATGGCCTCTAGGGCACTACTTTGGACGGCGCTATGTTGAGCAACTTGGCTGCTGTCTCGAGAGCGTATCCCCAGAAGGATACGGGTAATTCGCTAAAACTCATCAAAGATTGGACCATGTCCAACAGAGTTTGATTTCTCCTTTGGACCACACCGTTGAGCTGTAGCGTTCCTAGAGGAGTCCACTAAAGAGAATTCCATTCTCTTTTAAGTAATGCATGAAATCATCAGTTAAATACCCTCCACCTTGGTCTGATCGAAAGGTTTTGATCTTGCAGCCAGTTTGATTCTTCACTTCAAGTCTAAATTCTTAAACCTTCCAAAGGCCTCAGACTTATACCTAATAAGGTAAACATAAGCATACTGCGAGTGATTATCGATAAAGGTTATGAAGTATGAGTATCCTCCTTTAGCCGGAGTATTTAGTGGTCCATAGGCATTCGTATGGGTAACTCCAATAGACCAGTTGCAAGTGTACTTTCTCCAATAAAAGGTTTCTTGTTATTTTTCCTTTGACACAGGATTCGCAAGTTGGCCGTTTATCCAAGTCATCTACCTCCAGACTCCTTGACTTTACCAACTTCCTCATATTCTCTATTGAAATATGATCGAACCTCGTATGCCAAATCTGTGCATTGTCATGGTTATCTAATTTTCATTTGTGTTGGGCAGTCATAATCCAATTTGACTATTAGAGAATGTAAAGATCATTTGTTAATGTACCAAGCAGATGAAGGTTATTATCAATCATGAAAAAAAAACTATTTTTATCGATCTTAAACGCATAACCATCATTATCTAAAATAGGAATGGAAATAATATTTTTGTTCATTCTCTGTACATAATAACAATTCTTTAATTCTATCCGGATATGATCATTAATACCTAAGTTAAGAGATGCCATGGCTTCTGCAACAACGCCCTTGCCATCACCAAGCCTTAGGACCATCTCGTCCTTACATAGCCTTGTGCTTCTTTCCAGCACCTGCAAATCATTGCAGATGTGAGCTCCACAGCTTGTA
Source organism: Sesamum indicum (assembly GCF_000512975.1). Classification (NCBI taxonomy): domain Eukaryota; kingdom Viridiplantae; phylum Streptophyta; class Magnoliopsida; order Lamiales; family Pedaliaceae; genus Sesamum; species Sesamum indicum. Next base: position 11,965 of record NW_011628070.1, on the reverse strand, counting down.
TCTAATATCCAAGAAGCAGAATTAGTTATTGTTAGAATAAATAATCCAAAAGCCAATAAAGCCTACAGACCAATTGACAACCATATAGTTGGGCCGCTCATTGGATTGCGGTCATGAAACCAACTGCCAAAAGATTGGGTCTGAAAGATTCCAAGTCGAGGACCTCGAAAATGGGCATTGAGAGTTCCATGGAGACTTGCACTAAGAGTTGCATTCAATTGGTGAGTACTGTGTTTCATCCGTGACAGACACGGGGCATTTATGCGATCTTGGTGAGTTGATTGACTAGGTCACGAATCAACTGAACTAACTCTCGGGGATTATCATATGGAAGCTTTGGAGGATTGATCGGTATGACTCAAATCCCCAACTTTGGTGGTATGGGAATAGTCCTCAAACTTGAGGAATCACGGCAGTCACGTGCATACGATAACTGTCACAGACCCGATCATCATAAAACTTATCCAGTGTAGTCAGAATATGTAGAAGGACGCTGAGATCCAAGAAGAGGATCTGTCCTCTGTAAGTATGTCCTAGAGGTATCTCCTATGCACTTGGAGATGCGTTCATGCTTGTGAATCTGTGGCCACAGTTGTTGATTGAATAGGAAAAAGAGGTTCCGATGTCGAGAAACTTGGCGTAACGCAATCTCAAGTGTTAAGCATATACGTCTAGTCTAGGATGGAAACCGACACCCAATTTCTTGCCCTAGGCAAAGGCGGGGAGTTGGTAGGCGAAAGGACCATATCGATACGGACTCGAGAGCCTAAATGTTTACATGGTAATTCACCTAGTCTCTTGTACCATGGACTAATCCTAGATGGTCACCCATGGCGATGGGCTTTTTGGATTAAGAGTTAATCTAGAATTATTAATTAAATTAGATTTAATTACTAATAGTGTTAGACACTAATTCAAGTTTAGCTTTAAGGTGAACCTAAAGAGTCACACACAAATCATAGAAAAGGAACAATGAATTAATTTGGAATTAATTCGACAAGTAATTGGATTACCTATAAAGAGAGATCCATTGGATGGAAAAGACCAAAGAATAAACTAATGACATTAATTTATATTGGGCTTGTCCTTATTATTTAATAATTTATATTTTTATTAACTAATAAGGATAATTTAGTCTTATGTATTTAATTAGAGTAAATATAAGTTGGGCACAATTAAATGAATTTTTATTAAATTGAATTTGAATAAAAATTCATTGGACTTGTATTTTTAAAGGCAAAATCGGCCAAGCCAATTTTGAGCCCATGGAAAATTTTATGGAAGTAAATTAATGGCTAGAAAATTGCAACTTTGGAATGTGCAATTCTAGTCATTGGGGTCTCTGTATTTGAAATAAACAGAAGCATACCTTGTAGATAAAAGAATTTATTTAAAAACATTCTTAATCATCAACAATATATATATATATGAAACATAATTATTTGGAAAAATAATTATGATCAGTATTACACAACAAAATATATTCCTCCTCCTTCCATAAGCCATTCGGCTGCCTCATCTCTCTTTGTGCGCTTGGTGCATTTTTCTACTCTTGCTCTCTTCTACAAAAGAGGATGTAGAGATCCCGACTTCGGTGTGGTGTGGACGAATTAGAGGTACCTGCGTTGCAGCTCAGGTAGAGAACGCTTCAAGTGAACGTGAAGAATGAAGGTATCGTTTTTTATGCTTTTATATTCTGCTCTTATGTTTTTACATCAGGCCCATATTCATTTTATTTTATAGTACATCGAATGCCCAGGAACTCCAATGGTATGTCCCTTTTATTTTATTTACCACTTCCACTAGCACGTTCCCGGGCCTTACCACACGATCCTTCAAGTGGAATCTAAGCCGGTTCGATGTAGGTGTTGATGGTTATATGGTATTTGCATGTTAACGTGCTTTTACGGCTTTTGAAGCATATTTTTATCACCTTTCATTTAGTAGTTATATAATAAAAATAGCTCGTTCGATTTTTGCAGTTTTTTGGATGATTAAAGGATATGAAAATTTTGATTTTTTTTGTATTTATGCTTTATTTTGTTGTTTTATGTTAAACACAAAAAAAGGGAAGAAAAATTATAGCAGCACTGCCGCTGACGATGCATAGTCGGGCACGGCCAGGCACCTGCCCCAGTAGCGGAGCTTGTGCTTGCTTGGGCAGTGCACGCGCTAATGCTGGCAGAGGGGCCAACGCGCGACGGCAGCAGACGCTGTAGGGCCGATGGCCGACGGTTGGGCCATTTTTCTTCACTATTAATTATGTTGTTTTTAATTTTTGGGATGAAATTAGATTTATTTTGTGCATTCGATGCACATACTTTTGGTCATCCTTTTGATTGCAAATTTTGAGCTCGTGTTTTCTTCGTATAATTAATTGTTGTGATATTGGATATCATTGATTGTAATATTACATGTGATTTATATTATGAATTGTATGGATGGATGATCACGAGCCCATGACCTCTTGTATGTTTATGTTTATGGTTGGAATGCTTTCTTCTCTCTTCGATCCACAATGCTCCCCCGACTTCTAATTGGAGTTTCATTTTATATTGTAATGAGACTACATAGGAATTTTTGGTGAGATTTCTTATTTGAAAGCAAGCTAATGGAGATGAAGGTCCAAGGAGGAGGCGCACGAAGAAGTTGTAAGGCCATCTACATGTTGATGGGTAAATTATTTTGTAATAGCGAAGGGCCACCTTAGATCGACAATTGACTCACTGCGCGCTCAGTGAGTCTCATAGGTTATGCTCGTGATCATCCCACAGGGGTATGCTTAATTGTGTTGCATGCGGTGATTTATTTATTTCTTTAGAATTTGATGTTATGCATGCAATATAATTATGTGATGTCACGGTCAAACAACTCGAATGTTAACTCTCACATGGTAGGACCAAGTTAAATATTAGGCCCAAAATGGACTTGGATCAAGATTGTCTTGTCCAAGCCTTCCATCCGCAGTAATATGGTGAGAAAGCTATCACTATCTAAGTGTGGTCCCACTAGTCGTGGCACACTTGGAATAGAGAAAAGCTGCACCATTATTGTGAATAAAGAGCACGTTCAGCATTTCCTTGTCTCACGAGTCACAGGGGCCGACAACTGAAGTGTAATTTGGTTGATGAATCGCACCTAGCATTTAGTAACACGATTCACTTGGAGTCCTCGGGATCATATGAAGAGGTGAGGCAAAATATATTGAGAATCTCATGGAATGAGAATGGCATCGGTTGCCTCCCACAAGACTTTTTCATGTGAATCATAAAAGCAGGGCATGGTAAACTGTTCTAGTGGATCGCAAGTCCACTAGGAATTGATTTCCCAAAACTCTACTTGAAGTGGTGGGCTTCCATATAAATAGTGGTAGAGGTAAAGACTAAAGACCATGTCTCAACTTGTCAATAATATTACTATCGTCTACTGATTTGTATTTTAAATTTTATCATGTAGAATAATGTCTAAGAACCCGTTAACCTTGATAATAGAGATTAATAAATTCAATGGCATGAACTACAATGACTTGCTGCAAAATTTAAGGATTGTCCTAGATTTCGAGAACCAAGACTATGTCTTGGATAAGCCACTCCCGACGACCTTGCCGAATGGGCCTTCGCCCGAAAAACATGTGAGGTTCAAGAAGTTGTATGAGGACAACCGCAAGGTCCGCAACATCATATTGCTTCGATGTCCAATGACATCCAAAAGCAATATATGATAGGTTGGAAGACGATCCCTCGATAATGCTCTGCATGAAGGAAGTTTATGTAATTCCTGATAGGCATATTAGATATACCACTGCTAAAGCTTTTTTCAGGACAAAAATGACTGAATGATCATTTGTGCAAAGTCATGGGCTCAAGATACTCTCCATCGTGGAGAAGCTCGAAGACCTTAAAGCTGTTAGAATAGGTGATGACAAAGCCAATTAGATTGGCATACTTGTAATCCATTCTGACAATAACTCGATCTATATAATATTATTTCGTGAATAAAATGGATATTCATTATTGGCATTTCATTTTTTGTGCTCATTACATACATGTTTGCATTTCTTTTAAACATCACAACAAAGCCCACAGACCACTTTAACAACCGTGCAATAGTTGGACTGCGCATTGGACGGTAGTAATGAAACCAATTGCCAAGGGTTGGGTTTGAAATATTCCAAGTCGAGGACCTCAAGAATAGGTATTGAGTGTCCTATGAAGAGTTGCATTAAGAATGGCACTCATTTGATGGTTGCCGTGTTTCATCGACGACAGATGTGGGACGTCTATGCAATCTTATGGGTTAATTGATTACGTATCCAATCGACTGAACTGTCTCGCGGGGATCGTTATATGGAAGCCTTACAGGCTTCATCTGTATGACTTGAGTCCCTGGCTCCAATAATACGAGACTAGTCCTCAGACTTGAGGAATCACAGAATCACGTGCATGCAATGACTGTATCTTGGATTTGTGCGAGAGATGATCATGTCTTAGACATGATCATCCTAAGCCTTGTCCAGTGTAATCAAAGCATGTAGCAAGATGGTAACATCTAAGAAGATGATCCATCCCCTATCAAAATGTAACAGAGGTATCGCCTATGCACTTGGAGATACGTTTACGCTCTATAAACCTGTGGGCTCAGTCATTGGTCGAATAGGACAAAGAGGTTCCTATTGCAATTTGGCGTAACACGATCTTAAGTATTAAGCATAGACGCCTACTCGAGGATGGGAGCCGACACCCAATTCCATGCCCTAAGTTAAGGCCGAGAGATGGTAGATGGAATAGCCGTACCCGTATGGACTAGAGAGCCTAAAAGTTCATATGGATATTCGCCTAGTCTCTTGTGCCATGGACCGTTGCTAGACGGTCACCCATGGTAACAGTCTTTCTTGATCAAAGGGTTAATCGAGAATTAATTAAATTAGTGTTTGACAATTGCCAAATCTAGCTGAAAGGTGAAGGTAAGAAGTCACACACAAATCACCAAGAAGGGACTAGAAATTAATTTGAAATTAATTCCATAAGTAATTGGATTACGTATTAATGAGAGGGATCCATTGGATGTAGGAGCTCAAGAATAAATTAATAGGATTAATTGGGCTTGCCCTTATTATTTTAAGTTGGACTTATTAATTAATAAAGGCTTATTGGGCTCATATATTTAATTGGTTTTAAATATATGATGGGCTTAAATAGGTAGATCTTAATTAAATTAGATCTAATTAAAATTAATTGGGTCTTGTATTTTATTTTTAATAAAATCGGCCAAGCACCCTAAAAATTAAGCTTATTCTTGATAATTATATGAGAAAATTAACTTGTTTAATTTTTGCAATTTTTGATGATTTAAAGTATTTTAAGAAAAAATTGGATTTCTCATAAATACTTGTTTATAATTTCAGTTTTATGTGTTGAAATAAAATAAAGAAAATGGGTACTGTACCAGTACTCCCCCGACTTCTGATAAAGGTTTTTTTTAAAATTGTAATGAGAGTCTAGAATATTTTTAGTGAGGTCCTTATTTTAATCATCCTTTGGAGAAGAACGTCCACGGATGAGGAGGCCCACGGAGACGGCGGCCTATGGAGATATCACAAGGCCCATCAATATGTTGACGGGTAACATATTGTGTAATAGCATAGGGCCACCTTAGACAGTCCTTAGACTCACTGTGAGCTCGGTGGATTGCATAGGTTGGGCTCGTGATCATCTAACAGGGGTATGCTAGGTTTCATTCGATGCGGTGCATCTATTTGATAATTTAATTATTTGATAGTTATGCATGCAATGTTAATATTTGATGACGTCTCGGTCTAAAACGCAATAATAACTTTCACTCGGTTGGACCAAGTTAAATATTAGGCCCTTTATGGACTTGGATCAAAATAGTTTGGATTTGTCAAAGCCTTCCATCCACAACAATGTGGTGAAAAAGCTATCGATACTTAAGTGTGGTCTCATGAAACGTGGCACATTTGGGATAGAGGAAAGCTGCACCATTGTTGTGAAGAAAGGAGCATGTTCTCCGTTTTCCTGTGTCCAGAGTTGTGGGGGGGGGGGGGGCGAATTAAATGTTTTGGTTGATGGGCGTGCCTAACACCGAGTAACATAATTCTCTTGGAGTCCTTGAAGTCATGTGAAATGGTAAGATAAAAAATCTTGCAAATCTCATGGAATGAAAATGGTATTAGACACCTCCCACAAGGCTTTTGCCATGTGAATCATAAAAGCGCGGCATGGAAAGTTTGCTTGTGGACCCAAGCCTACTAGGACACATTATTCCTGAAACTCCACTTGAGAGTGGTGGGTTTTTGTATAAATAGTGGGAGAGTTAAAGACTAAAGGCAAAGTCTTTAAGCTTAATTCTTAATATTACAATCATTTACTGATTTCTGTTTAACCATTACAATGGAGACTAACAAAATCAATTGCACGGACTACAACGACTGGCTGCAAAATCTGAGGATTGTCCTAGATTTCGAGAACCATGGCTATGTCCTATACTTTTGGATTTTATCCATACGGACGTCTGTGGACCATTAAATAACCTTTACCGATGATCACGGATGGTATGCTTATGTCTACCTAATGTTGTACATGTCTAAAGCCTTTGGAAGGTTCAAGGAGTACAGACTTGAAGTCGAGAATGAAACTGGCCATAAAATTAAAGCCCTTCGATCAGATCGAGGCAGAGAGTATTTGAGGTGAATTCATTGATTGCTACAAAGAGAATTCAATTCTCTTTCAATGGACGCCTCGTGGAATGCCACAACTTAATGGCATGGCTGAAAGGAGGAATCGAATTCTGTTGGAAATGGTTCGATCCACAATGAGTTTTATAGAGTTGTCCTACTCCGTCTGGGCTTACGCTCTCGAGACAGCGGCCAAATTGCTTAACATGGCGCCATCTAAGACGGTTCCCCAGACTCCATATGAGATACGGCATGGCAAGCTTGCATCCTATAACAACTTGAGAGTGTGGGGTAGTTCCGCACACGTTAAGAAGCTAGTGGGAGATAAACTAGATTCAAGGTCTAACTTGTGCAGGTTTGTCTGATATCCGAAAGAAACTGTGGGATAGTACTTCTATGATCCGTTTGATCAAAAGGTTTTATCTGGAGAAATGTAGTGTTCTTGGAAAAGGATTTTCCTACAGACAGTCGACGCAATGTGGTACTACTTGAGGAAACAAGTGACATACCTCAGCACAATGAAGGAACATCATTTGAGCCTATAATTCCCGCTGATAGTGTTCCAGCCCTCCGTAGGTCGACTAAAGAATCAAGGATGCCTAATAGGTATGGATTCTTGGGCTTGACTAGTCAATTGAAAAATGATCTAAAGATATACAGAGAAGCGATGTTCGACATCGATTCGGGAAAGTGGCTTAAGGCCTATGCGATTCGAAAATGGACACGATGGGTTCAAATCAGTTTGGACCCTAGTAGACCCACCTAAAGGTGTTAAGCCTGTTGGGTGCAAATGGGTCTACAAACGTTAGATTGGAGTTGATGGGGAGGTTACAGCCTTCAAGGCTAGGCTCGTGGCAAAAGGATACACTCAACAACCTAGGGTTCTTTGAGGAAACCTATTCGCCCGTAGCCATGGCCAACTCCATTCGGATTCTGCTTGCCATAGCAACATGGTATGCCTATAAAATATGTCAAATGGACGTGAAAATGACTTTTCTTAGTGGTTTTGTTGAGGAAGAGATCAACATAGATCAGCCAGAGGATTTGACTTTCGTTTGAGAAGAACAAAAGGTCTATTATCTCCAAAGGTCCATCTATGGCCTCAAACAAGCATCCTCAAGCAGGAACACACGTTTTGATGAAGTTATATAGGGTTATAATTTCATCAAAAACGAAATCGATACTTGTGTATACAAGAAGATCAGTGGGAGCGTGGTTGGTACCTTCTGCTTTATGTAGACGAGATCTTGCTCATTAGGAATGATGTCAACATGTTGGGTGACATTAAAGCATGATTGTCCACACGTTTATTCATGAAGGATATGCGTGAGGCCTCCTACATCCCTGGCATCAAGATGCATAGGTATAGAGGATGTTAGGGTTGACCAAATCCTCGTATATTGAGAAGTCTTGCAGAGATTCAAGATGAAAAACTCAAAATGAGGATTCCTTTCCATGAGACATGGGATTAAGATGTCCAAGAAACAGTCTCCCAAGACTAATCAGGAACTTAAAAGGATGCCGGACATCCTCTTTGCTTTAGTATGTTGTCTAGTGTATTAGGCCCGGTGTCGCGTACGCTTAGAGTGTGACAAGCAGATATCAGGCATGCGCTGGGGAGATGCACTGGACCAGAGGCAAGATAATACTCAAGTACCTGAAAAGGACTAAAGGTATGTTCTTGATCTACGGTAATGGAGAATTGATAATGGAAGGCTACAACAATTTTAGCTTCCAGTTGGACGATGATGATGCCAAGCTACTACATGAGATTCCACTATGAAGTTGAATACATAGTAGCTAATGAAGCAATTTGGATGAAAAACTACATCTAAAAGTTGGGTGTAGTGCCTAGCATTGCCAAACCGATATTTGTCTTTTGTGATAACAATAGGGCAATAGTACAAGCAATGGAACCAAGATCAAATCACTGTTCCAAACTCATTCTTAGACGCTACCATCTACTTAGAGAGATGGTGAGTAGAGTTGACGTGCGGATGGATCGAGTTAACTCAGCAAAAAACAACAGATCCAGTGACTAAATTGGTGTCACAAATTGCTCATTCTCAACATTTTGATAAGTGGGTTTCAGGATGATGGAGGATTCGCTTTATGTGAAGTAGGAGATTGTTAGAATAAATGACCGAAAAGCGAGTTAGACTGACATAGATGTATTTTATACTGAAAAATTAATTGCTGTCTTGTAATATTATTTCAAGTGAATAAAATGAGTACTTGCTTATTTTGGCATCCATTTTGTTGTGCACATTTCATATGTTTATATTTTTAGTTGAGTATCACAACAAAGCCCACAGACCAATTGACAAGCGTGCAGTTGGGCTGCACATTAGATGATGGTCATAAAACCAACATACAAAACCTTGGGTTTGAATCATTCCAAGTCGAGGATCTCGAGAATAGGCATCGAGAGTCCTATGGAGACTTGCACTAAGAGTTACATTCAATTGGTGTACCATGCTCCATCAGTAACAGACGCGGGGCGTCTATGCGATCTTGTTGGGTTGCTTAACTAGGTCTCAAATCAACTAAATTGACTCGCGCAGATTGTCATATGGAAGCTTTGGAGGATTGGTTGATATGACTCGAATCATCAGCTTCGATAGTACAGGAGTAGTTCTCAGACTTGAGAAATCACGGTAGTCACGTGCATACGATGACTGTATCTTGAATCCACACGAGAGGTGATTGTGTCACAACACGATCATCAAATGTCTTACCCAATGCAGCCAAAGTATGTAGCGAGGATGGTGAGTTTCAAGAAAACGATCCATCTCCCGTCAGTATATGACAGAGGTATCTTTTATGCACTTGGTGTTAGAATAGATGACCGAAAAGCCAATTGGGTTGGCGGTTTTGGGAACCATTTAGCAATCTTTATGAATGTGATATTATCTTGATGAATGTAGTATGCATTCATCTATGGCACTATGTGTTTGTTGTGCTTACTATTTACATTGAACGGTGTTTTAACGTCACAGTAAATGCCTTCATACCAATTGAATAACCCATTAATTGCATTGCACATTCGATGGCAGCTGGGAAACTAACTACTGGGAGCTGGTCTCAACTGTTCGAAGTCGAGGACCTCGAGACTAGGCATCGAGAGTCCGACAGAGACTTCCACTAAGTATTGCATTTATTGGATGAATGTCATGTTTGATCGACGACAGGCATGGGATGTCTATGCAATTTTATTGGATTAGTTGACAATGTTGTTAACTGATTGAGCTGATTCACAGGAATCATCATATAGAAGCCTTGGAGGCTTGGTCGCTATGACTTGAATTCCTGACTTCAATAATATATCATTAGTCCTTGGACTTGAGGAATCATGGCAGTCGCATGCATATAATGGCTATATCTTGGATCTAGCGGGAAATGACTGTGTCTTCGATGCGGTTGTTATAAGCTTTGTCCAGTGTTGTTGAAGTATGTAGTAAGGACGTTGGATTTCAACAAAGAATCCACCCCCTATCAGTATATGATGAATATATCTTCTATGCGCTCTGAGATGGTTTAGATTCCTTAAGTTTATAGCTATAGCGATTGGTCAAATACAAAATGGTTTCCTTTATTGATTAATAGAGTAAACGCATCTCAAGTATTCAGCATAATTGCCTGGTCAAAGATGGGAACCGACTATTAATTTCATGTCCTAGACTAAGGCCAGGAGATGATTGAAAGAAGGACCGTACCTGTATGGAACTCGAGAGCCTAATTAATGGTTAATTGAAAATAATTAATTAGATTAAATTTAATCAATTCTTCATTTTGGGCACAATGCCCAAGCCTAGCGGAGGATTACCTAAAGAGTCACACATAAATCACTATGGAATTTGTGGAAATAATTTGAAATTAATTCGAGAAGAAACGAATTAATTTAATTTGATTAAGTTAATTCAAGGAGAATATATAAATAATTAGATCATTTATTTAATAATTCATTTGATGGACGGATCAATAATGAATAAATTGGATTAATTAATTTTGGGCTTAACACTGTTAAATTCATTGGATTAATTTATTAGGTTTGACTTATTTAATTGATTGGATCAATTAATTAGTGTTTGGGCTTAGATTTATTTAATTGGATTAAATGAATCTTTGGACTTAGTTGGGCTAAAATTAATTTTATTGATTATTATCCAATGGACTTGGTTTGGGTTTGATTTAAATTAATTATATCAAGTCCAGTGCATACTTGAAGGCCAAACAAATTTGAGGGAGGTTGGAGCAAGTTAGGAAGGAGTTCAAACTCCTCACCATGATAAACATTATGGACTGGTTATTTCATCATGGTTGAAAGTTATATGCATGTGTGTGTATAGGTTGCCTTGACGGCAAACTTGGTAGTTATTGAATTTTGAATTCTGTTGTATGTAATATACAAAATTAGACGCATATCCAACATAACCAACTAATAAGCCACGAAATTTGCTCCCATTTCTCTCTCAAAATAGTCTCCTTTTTATTCAACATTGAATTTAATTCAAGTTAGAACATATAGCAATCCAAAAGCACTAAATAATAGTGTTTGTTCGGAGTTGTTTTTTTTTTTTTATTTTCTGTTTTATCTAGAAATTGAAAAAAAACTATATCTATTCCGTAGTGTGGTTTGGACAAATTAGAGGGGTTCTAATTTGGATCCTAAAGTGAACAAAAATGAAACGAAAAGCGAAACAATGCACGTTGCTGCTCATCTAAAGTTATAAAAGGTAAAGTTTCATGTTGTATTTCTATTCTTTTGTTTTCATCCTATCGCCACATGTCTAGCATGCTTATAAATTTTTATGTTATTATGCTTTTGACAAACACCGAATGCCCTGAAATTTTAAAGGGAACACCCCTTTGAATCGTTTTAAATTTTATTTTTATTTCACGCTTCCGCCACGTTCCCAAGCCATATCGATTTTTTCACTAGTGCCAATGTCCAGTTCGATATTGTGGCTTTAGTATTAACATGTTATTATGTGTTGAGTATGAACAACGTGTTTAATTTGCTTTTGGTAAGTATGTTTTAGGGCTTTGAAGTATGATTATGTGTTTAGAAAATATGTATTGATTTTTGCTTTTAAATTATGGATATCACTGTATTTTCTAAAGTTAATTTATTTTTTTTAAATGCATGATTTAATTTTTGTTTTTAAAAACAAAGCAGTACGCCCGTTGCGGTCCTGCCGGTCGGTCACTGGCCAGCAGGGGGTGGCGCCGGGTGAGCGCGTGCGGGCATGGGTGCGCGCTCGGTCTGTA